>NW_019524996.1:1062412-1067116 GCF_002814215.2 Seriola lalandi dorsalis | reverse complement strand
ACACACACACACACACTCACACACACACACATACATACCCCCACACTCCCAAAAAGGCCCATTCGCACGGATGCCAAATCCAACAGTCAGCAAAGCCCACTCTGTACGACAGCGAGCTCTGATTGGTAGTGGTCACACATGAGGTGCTGTAGCTGCTGAAGTTGGTCTTTAGTATGTATCACAGTGCAGCAGACCTGTACCGAGGTTAGAGCTGAAGAAGAACAGAGCACGTGGGGGTGTAAAGGGGACAGAGAAGATTTAATGACTTTGATGCTGGAGCGAGGGCAAGGTGCAGAAGCATGTGATGATGAGAGAAGCGACCGGGGAATTAACACAGAATCCAGATGAAGGGGGAAGAGATGTCGGATGAAGGAAAGTTGAGACAATGGTGCTTGTTTGATTTAAGAAGTAATTAGTGGCTTGAATGAGGCCATTGGGATCAATTTGTCAATCCCAAAGATCATAATGATTGACAGGTCGAGGTCACAACAGGCCTCGTCACAGCACAGCAATGCAGATCTCCTCTGCCCTGAGCGACATGGACGCTACCTCAGCACTTTTACAAAGTCAGGAGAAAAAAAAGTCCACCAAGGGAAAAGAGAGGAGAGAAAGTGCTGCAAGCAGGCACAAATAAAAGCCAATCACCATAACAATCAAGAACATGAGGAGGAGGACAAGAAGGGGAAAAGTTTTCTCCTGACTGTAAAATATATCACCTCGATGCCTGAAATGCTCTCGCCCCCTTACCGGCAAAGAGACACGACTAGAGATAAAAGAGGATGTATCTGTGGAGGAGTGGAGGAGGGGGGGTGTTTAGGTAGGTAATGAAAGCCCTGCACTCGGCAGGACAGATCAAATAAAGAGGTATGAGAGCTCAGGCTTGGCTACTGGTCGAGCAAGCCTGTGCCCATTCACTGTGAGGTGGAACAAAAGGTCAATTGAATTTCAGACAGAGGCAGGATGAGATGGATGGGGCAGGAGGGTGAGGGAGGGGAGCATGGCCTGGCAGGAACCACTAAAAACCATCACGCCTGGCAAGGAGCGGGACCCCGCCACGCCGTGCCAAGGACAGGCATAAAACACCCCTCACAAAACCTCCCGGAGCATTAGCATTAGCCTGATTTAGCGCCGGCAATCTCTCATGGTGAAAAGGGAAGAATTCTGCCTTTATTTCCACGGGGCTAATTAGCACTAAGCCGTGCTGCAGCACCATGCAGGAGTCTACGCCAAGCAGAGGTGACAGAGGTGGGAGCAGAGCGCTCCTCACCAGCCGTCAGTTGAGCTTCCTCAAAGGCCAGAAATATCCCAGCGGATGTCGAGGCGGACAGAAACTTAGTGGAGCGCTAATGTACAGTAATAGGGCCTGAGGGTTTGTGGTATGACTTAATTTATGCCTCCCGTCCCCTGACACATCAGCTCCCCCGTAGGGACTATCTGTCTGAAACATGACAGCTCTCTATCCGCTCATTCAAAGCCTCGTCTGTGTTTCCGTTTTTACAAACAATGAAATAAAGTGAACAATAAAACACAAATGGTGCAGTCTGACGGAGAAGATTCTTCAGGAAACCTGTGAAATTGAGTGTGCATCAGCATCTAACAAAGCCTCCCAGACTTCAGTGCACTAATCTGTACCATCGCAGCAGGAATTTTCTTTTTCTCTCTCTGTTTGTTGCATGTTCATTGCAGACGCAGCTAAAAAGCAAACCATTATGAGTGAGGGAGAAAGAATTGTCTTTGCCTCGAGGCTCTCCGACTTGTGCATGCACATATGGCAGGGGGTCGATAGCAACTAACAGCCTCATTAGGCCATATAGACACTCATGCACACAAACAAAGGCAGGGTATAAGGAAAAAAACACCCTCTTAAATGTCACCAAATTACCAAATAAACGTAAACAGTTAGCGTGATTGAGTTAGCCACAAACTTAGAAACACATTTAACACCACATACACTGAGTCTTTCTTTCTTCTCCTGCAGCTGTTTTCCTGTTGAAATCCACCTTCAAAGCAAGGGCAAAACATTTCAAGTTGGCGTGGCCGAGTATCGTAGCAACCTGGAGGGATGCAAATGGCTTCATTGTGAGGCCCTGAAAGGAAGTAAGGAGGAAGAGAGCAGGAGAGCGAGGGGATCGTGGACGCTAATGACTCCGGTGTACTGACGATTAGAGGTGTCTAAAAGGAGAAAAGGAGCGGGATCGGTGCTCCATCTTTTAAGAGGTTCAGCAGACTTTTCATTGCTGAAGGTCGGGCCTGTGTTGTCAACTTTTATGGCTTCTCCTCGATCAGGGTTCTGTTCAAACAGAGATAAACAGAGACTGCTGCCAAGACACCCTTTGAGAGGGAGGTGGAGTAACTTTGACCCAGTGCACCACTCTGCTGTACAAGACGGAATGTGTTTTACTTTGTGAAAACTGCACAAAAACTCTCTTTCACAGTCCCACATCCAGAATCCAATACTGTCAACAACACATGGAGCCACTGACCTGATTCCCAAAACAGAAATTTTATAACTTAACAGTTGTACATATACCGCAATTGGGGACTTTAAAGTTCCACTCAAGACATGTTTTAACTACGTAAAAATCCTCTGCTATGATTAATATTTTGTTTAACATGGTTTTCCCACATAAAAAGGGGGAAAAAAAGGAAAACTTGGGCTGGAATCACATCTACTGTTACTTCCTCATTGAGAAATCTGGCATGGTGCCCCACCCATCACTACCGCTGCTTGTGTTAGGTTGACGGGTGAGAGAGCAGAGATTATCAAGATGATTAGGAAACATCAGAGAGACTCAGCCACATGTTTGAGCCTCAGTCAGACCCAGACTCAGGAGTTTTTTCAGGAGTTTGTTGTGAATACAACCATGCTATGCTGAAATAAGAAGACGTGTCAGAATGATTAGCATAGTTAATTCTTTATGTTGTTGTTAGCTTGTAACTGGCAGTGGCTGACACAGTGTTAGCGGTTGTGCTAATGCTAACTCTTGCTCTCTACACTGACAAGGTTTCAGTGACTGGTGAAGGAGCAGAGCGTATCCAGATAGTTAGTGTTAGAGGAAACATATAAAAAACTTGGACATGTCACCAAGGTTAAAACTTGATTTTCATCGGAGGGGGTCTTTAAAAAAAACTCTTATCAGCTGGTTATCAAGACCTACACATTGAAAAGGACCATATCATTGCGTTTTAAGTTTTTTCTCCAAACCATGTGTTTCAAATGCAAGCTCTACAGTTTTAGAGTACTGGATAATAATAATACTTTTCATTGCGTTCGAAGCAGCCATTTGTTTCCATTCATTTCCGCATGATAAGAAAAACCAATTAGCAGACTCTTGAAACTTGTTTGAGTTGTGTAATCCATCACAGTGAAGATAAAGCATGAATTAATTTTGGTCAGTATTACATTGTCATTGCTTGCTATTGCAGTGTAACTGCAGATTGATTTGCAATACCTCATTATAATAATGTGACAAATATTAATGCAGACTTGAGCCTCACTGTGATGGATTGCACAGCTCAGTGTGGGATCCAACGTTTTTGAAGCTTGACACATACCAGGGATTAAAAGTCAGAATATCTTGGCCACTGCTGCTTCAATTTTGATCATTCTTTTTTAAATCTGCTTTGTGCAAGTCCTACTACTAAATCATTGAAGTGCCCCTTTAATCAGTAAAAAAAAATTTAAAAAAACCACTGGTGCAGTACTTTAAATTTTGGAAGCTACCTCTCTAACTTGTTAGCTAGTCATAGTGGGCCAGATAGGGAGGTAAAATCATGCAAGTCTATTAGATATGGCACTCAATTTCCTATTTATTACAGCATCATTGTAAACACAAGCAAACAGTCTGGAGTGTCTCAAACACAAATATATTTATCCTGATATGTGGAACACCACAGGGGACCGTATCATTTTTCTAAAAAGACAGTGGGAAATATAAGAGTACTTGATAACACAAAGACGCTCTAGGCTTTTAGAGTTCCACATCCATCTTCCTCAAAAGGTGAACCGATAAGTATTTTTGAGATTGACTATTTTTAATAATTTTTTTGTTTCTTCTGAGTGAAATCTAGAAAATAAATGTGTCCAATATCCAGGGTTCCTCCTGGTCTTCCAAAATGGACATCAATTACATAAGGTCCAATGACATATGGTTGCAATTGAAACTTTAAGATTACACGATCACATGTTGGCCAGATTAAATGCCATATATATATGCCATTTACACTCAACACATGCCACAGCCTCATATAAGGAGCTTAAGGCAGCGAATCTGATAAAAAAAAAAATCAGCTCAATCCAAACCATTAAAAAGCCTGTAATGAAGCAGGTTCAGCTGGCCTGCACTCTAGAGTGGGGTTTATACCTTTGGTTGCTCAGTCTGACATATAGGTTATACAAGTGTATATACCATCCACACACACACACACACACACACACACACAGCTAGTTAAAGAACACCAGATGCTGACTTGAGGATTATTTGTTCTTTGCACAACCTCTTTCACCGCTCAAACCAATCAGCGTAGGATCCCAGCTGCTTCCGATATCCCCAACACAGACTGCAAGTCTTTTTGATTTATTTGTTTTTGTCTGGTTGCTCAACATGAACATGTAAAAACTGAGGGATCTCACAGGGGGAAGAGTTTTTTTTTTTTTTTTTAAAGAGAAAAGGAGTGTAGTTGGAATATCCAGTTTCACTCCTC
>NW_019524996.1:1048862-1062392 GCF_002814215.2 Seriola lalandi dorsalis | reverse complement strand
ATAAGGAGCTTAAGGCAGCGAATCTGATAAAAAAAAAAATCAGCTCAATCCAAACCATTAAAAAGCCTGTAATGAAGCAGGTTCAGCTGGCCTGCACTCTAGAGTGGGGTTTATACCTTTGGTTGCTCAGTCTGACATATAGGTTATACAAGTGTATATACCATCCACACACACACACACACACACACACACACACACACACACACACACACACAGATAAAGCTGTTGATCTGTAATAGAGATGGTTGTGTCAAGTTTTCAAAGGCATTAGCACGCAGCCGGGACAGTGGAGGTGACACTGGGTTAAATGGCCATTAACCTTCCATGTCTGCAGCTTTCACACAAGGGATATTGATCAAAGCCCCTGCACTTTCCCTCTGGAAGGAAGTACAGCCTTTGAAGGGCGTCAAGCACCTTCCAAGGATCTGCCCTGAGCCCCACTGCCAAAGAGTTAAATCCTGCGTCTGTCGTCCGATCGCAGGTTGAAATGCGGGGGGGGGGCCATGGCACTGACAGCACAGGCAGGGGACAGAACCAGCATTACTGTCTGTCTCCTGCTACACCCCAGGGGGATGGAGATGGAGCAGTGTGTCCGCTTTCAGTTCCTCCTCACCCCCAGCCTCTCTTTCATAATCACACATACTGACACACTCACTCTCATTCCAGCAGAGAAATAGCTATGCATTCCATCTCCTGTTGTTTGATCTCTCTGTATGTCTAAGGCTCTGGTTCATGCTGCGCTTTTGCTTTTAAAGCTCACTATGCTCCTTTTGTCACGCACTTCCTCTGTCAATCTATATCTTCTCTGTCTCACCAATTATCAAGTCTCTGCTCTCATTTTCCCCTTGTTTAAGAAATGACCTCGGATTTGCTGTGGCCGTCTACAGTTAGTGGCAAACCTCTAAATTCCATGGACATGTTCATGTGTTTAGATGTTATAGTACAAACACCGCCCGGCGTTTGTTTGTGCGAGGAAGTCGAGAAGCTGTGAACGACTGCTGCCTGCGTACAGGGAGGACATGCACAACTTGTTTTTATCTGTTTCTGTGTTTCCTCAAGCTCTGCGCCTGTCACACCAGAACCGTTGGGTCTCCTCAAAGCAGCAGCAGCCTGTTTGGTCAAGATCCACCAAATAACACAGTTAAAGATCACACACACACACACACACACACACACACACACACTAGAGCTAGTTAAAGAACACCAGATGCTGACTTGAGGATTATTTGTTCTTTGCACAACCTCTTTCACCGCTCAAACCAATCAGCGTAGGATCCCAGCTGCTTCCGATATCCCCAACACAGACTGCAAGTCTTTTTGATTTATTTGTTTTTGTCTGGTTGCTCAACATGAACATGTAAAAACTGAGGGATCTCACAGTTTTTTTTTTTTTTTTTTAAAGAGAAAAGGAGTGTAGTTGGAATATCCAGTTTCACTCCTCAAAAGCTGATGTGTTGATAAGCTTAGACAAAGGCCTTCAGGACCCCACCTGTCCGGCCCTGTGCACGGAGGAGCCGCTCCTTTTTAAAGGGACGTCCAGATCGCACATTCAAAATGTTAGTTTTTTTTCTGACCAAAGTAAAGCATCATATTTGGCTTGCGTGTGCACAGTGTACCTAGATAACCATATACCTAAACTTCAGGGTTATGCGTACACTTTTATATGATTGTCGCATCTTCCAAACTATTCTGATAAGGCATAAGGACATTAGCACTGCGTGACGAAATGCAATTTATTTCAATGAGGCCACTGCGCCAATGCGAAGGGCTCAGGTGAAAAACTGCAGCGTCACCCAACAAAAAATACTTGTACTTGGCTACTCAACTTCAGATCGCAATCCAGTATCATCCAACAAAGTGCTGCGCTGGGCAAGCAAATACAAGCAAGCACACACCGGATTCAACCTAGGTGCACACGTTGCTGTCTGCCGCCATGTCACTCCTGAAGCTACCACCAGGCGGCACCAAAATAAGTAATCATATGCATAGTTGCTTTAATCAGCTCTTAATTAGGCAAACTCTTTAACAGATGGTGTGAAAACCGTTTGGCTAAAACTGTAGTGGTGGTTGTTTCTCTGAGCCAGCAGCTTGTTAACAGCGCCTCCATCTGGCAAGGATTAAAAAAATTAAAAAAAACTCAAGCTGCTTTGAGTATTTCAGTTGTTTCACAGCACCGTCTCTGAGACCTCGCCAAACAGTTTGAGGTTTACTGCCGACGTTAAACACACCCACTCTGATTCTTTGACCAACTAGTGGTGATTGCCATGCCACAATGAATTCTGCTCTGAAAATCTCCCAGCCCTCAGACTCCCATCACCTCACATGCACAATTCACATTTTTTTTTATCTCTTTATATTCCTTTTCACATGTAAAACAGCACAGATCACATCGTTTCCACTCCTGCACATCTTTCATTCTCATTCTATCTCCTTTCGAAACTTGTACCCCCGCTCGAAGATTTTTATTAAAACTTGTAATAGCACTGACTGCAGCTCCTCTGTCCACCGTGTCTGTCTGATATGAAAGAAGTGAGTGAGAAGTGAGAATATACATGCGCTAGCTACACAGGCATATGAAAGAAAAACGGATTTGAAAAAGGACAGCTTCTCCTCCTACAATTCCACGTCCTCCAGTGTATAACCATCCAAACACATCCCTATCATGATGCTACAGTATCTACCCCCCCCCCCCAGGGAGCCACCAGGGAGACATGGCACTACTTCAAGTGCAATTTCACTTCCACAAAAGCAGCAGCAGCGAGAAAGGGAGCACACAAGATCTTGTTTATAAATAAAGTCATCCATAAATGATGAGATCTGTCGAGTGTGTGTGTGTGTGTGTGTGTGTGTGTGTGAGTTGCAGGTGGAGGAGAGGGAGGGGGAGAGGGTGAAAGATGGAGGTGAAAGATGGCCTCTCTCTCTGTATCCCCTTTCGCTCAGACGGGCTGCAGACGGATGCTGCTTTTTTCTTTTCTCCACCGTGGAGGTGGGGGGCCAGAGGGACCGAGCGCTGTAGCTTTGGGAGCAGCAGAACGAGTCAGTGTGGCTGTTTGAAGTGGGCTGATCAAAGCTGGCAACGCATCGGGTTCTGTTGAACTCAGCAGAGGGAGCTGACCGGGAGAAAACACACAGAGCCACAGTTCCCTGGGTGGGTTTCCTGTCCGCCTGGGTGACCGAGGCGTTCACTGCTGCTGCTGCTGAATAGGAACAAATGTCGTGTGTAGAGTCAGGGTGGATGAATTTGTGTCTCTTCTCTTTTTAGAATCAATTTTCCAAACACATGAACAGCGCCAGGGTAACTTAATGCTTTACTGTAATTATATTACAGCTCCCAGTAACACAATAGATTCTTTTGTAGTAATGATTACATTACTGTTACTGGCCGGCTGAAAACTGTGTCCCCGAAGTGAATTCAAATTGAATTAAAGACCTGCATCAAGTATAATGACGGATCGCCACATTCATTGTTTTCAAAGTTGTGTGTTTACTCATTTAGAATGAAGAAGAATAAATTTGCTTCTAATTGAATACCTATAAGGGAAAATGATTTTTGCCCCTTCTCATTGGACGATGAGTATTTGTGCACAAGTAATATAAATTTGACCCTTAAAAAATTTGAGCACAAAATTTGAAGTAAAAGTATTTATATGGAATTTCACAGAGCAGGTAAAACAAAGCACATACTGTATATACAGACATAAAGGATAAAAAAAGGAGAATAAATAGAAGCCTGAATAAGTAGGTCTTGAGCTGTTTTTAAGGGTGTCTGCAGAGCTCAAATCCAATGGGAGAGAGCTCCAAAGTTTAAGAGCTCACAACCTGAAAAGTGAAGTCTCCTTTAGTTTTAAAACCTCATTCTAGGAGCAACCAGCAAACCCTGATCAGAAGCGTAACACAGACCTGCAGTGGATCTCTAATGCAAGCTGGAGCCTGACCAGCTCTGTAGTTGATCACAAGGACTTTGAATTGGATTCGGAATTTGATGGGGAAGTGCGATTAGAAACGGTGTCACATGAGACCTTTTGGTAGAGAGGGCTTGTGACTTTAAATTTACTCGTAGCATGAAAGAGAACATCACTGTAAAACGTCCAGGTCAGAGCTGTCTAAGCAGTCAACCAGAAAATATGCCAGTATCAAACTGCTGGGTGTTGGCGCTGAGCATTTATTCTTTATAAATCAAAAAGATTGAATTTCAAATAAGAAGCTTCTCAGTTCAGGCTGTCAAGTCCATTTTCCCTGGAAGTAACTCCATTTAGGATCAATAACTTCCCACTGTGTCAATGGATTCCTTTGCATCCTGTCATAGATCATGTTACTTCAGGTCAGCGAAGAGAAGGGCTCAACAATTAAAGCAGATCCCTCCATCTCCTCGTACAATAGACAAAAGCGCTGCATTAAACCCCTTACAGCTCTGTTTTATATTGCCATGTGTATATGTAGATGAGAGTGTAGCACGTAACAAGAGGGCTGCAGTGGTTTAAAAGTGTGACACAGTTGGCTGCTTCCCCAAGGACCGGGCTGGGTCAGGTCCCAAGGGTGCCCCTGACAAACCTTACTTACAACACAAAGCCTCAGAGGGTGGGGTGGTGGGTGGGTGGGTGGGGGTCGGAAAGGCACAGATGTACACTTCTCCTTCTGTCCCCGTTCCCAGATTTCAATCAAGTGAACACTTGCTGCTCTTATAACATGTTCTAAAAGCCTCCTGTGCTTTACCCACTTCAACCCCTCACTCAGTCTCTTTGCCTATTGGTCAAGGCAGCTGCTGCGCTTTCCAGCCTCATTGTGTCGAGGCTCCCACCCCAGCGCCCCTCAGCAGCCCCCCATTACGCCTCTGATCATCTCAGAAACAATAGGAGGGGTCGAAGGGTCAGAGCTGTTGGAATCCCCATTCATCACACACATGCCAACACACGTATACATGCACTCTCATGCATTATATGCACATTTTTCTATTGTATCAGGCTCTCTGTCACTCTACAATGCATTTTAACTACGGGCAGCCCAAGTTAAAGTTATATACGTAACTTTTCCACATTAAAATGTGTAAATATTACTGGACCTATGTTATATATGTTTTTGAGTTGTGTATTGACATTATCGCAAATGTTTCTAGCACTTTTCAAACCAAACGAAATCTGTGATTTTCTTAATCATGGTAGCAGTACATTTCATTTGGCCGTCTCTCTGACGTCATATCCCCTATGCTCATGTGTTGGTTTTGTGGTTACCTGCCAGAAGCTCAAAATTGACTCCAGTTTTAAGCCACATTTCTAAGATACACTTTTTACACCTTGGCCCCACCTATATATTTTAACCAGATGAAGGATTTTAGTCATCAGACGTCTGGATCTTCAGTTATCAGAGAGAAAAGTCAGGCAAATATTTGGTTATATTTTCTGCAAAAAGTCTATGTCACGCATGGTTAGTTTAAGGACCACTGGAAAGTTGAAAGTCCGATGATTCTTTCTGTTTCTACAGCATCTGGTTGTGTTAAATAGTGAATTTTGGACAATTTTTTTTTTTTTATTATTGTTTTTCAAGCCCACCTGCAGGGTTTGGTTTATTCTGTGTTTTTACCAGTTATAAACACTGGGTCTCTTTGTAGTGTAGAGGAGGAGACCTCTGCAGATAATACAGCTACTGATAAAAAGCTCCTGAACGACTGATAGTTGAAGGAATCCAAACCGTAAAAAAGCTTACGGCAATGTTGGTGAAGACAACAACTCCCATGATCCCACGCTATTTCATGAGGTCACCAAACGCCGTCTTTCATTATTGTTTTGATTTAGAGACCCATAGCAGCAGAAGTGACATACTGTGAGTTTAAGTCAATTAAGCAGCTACAATCAATATTTTTCTAATAACAATGTATCAAATGACAATGTGTAAGGGGTCACACAGTGAACTTATTTACATAAAATAGTGAAAGCTGGACAAAAAATATATCTACAGTATATACATGTATATATACCTCCTGGATTTAAGTTAAGTTACGCATAATGTGAATGTACTATGATTAACACACATGTTCACTTCTGAATGTGCACATTTAATGTTGTCGTATGTTTCTGGCCTTCTGTGATTTAGTTCATGTTGTTTATTCCAATTAGTTTCACTTGTTCTATGTGATGTCTTTGTATTTTAAATTATATTTTCAAGAATGAATCACAGCTACAATCACAGTTTAAAAAGTTAACAGTGGCGCGAAATAGACGGATGGCTATCGAATGAATGTTAACCAGATTGAAGAAAAAAAAAATCAGATAGTGGTAACAATGTCAGTATTGTGCCTCCCTGCCATTAATATTAGCGTATTCTCATTTCTGTCGCCTTTTATGCTTGCCAACAAAACATTTCAAATCTTCATTTTATCCTTTTATTCTCTGTCAGTCATTATAAGCTAAATTCTCCCTGTTAGCAGCGCGGCATGGCAGAGCTTAAGACAAGGCTTGTAATCTGAGTCAGAGCGAGCTCATCAAAAGCCTTAAGTGCTCTTTTTTCCTCACAACGTACCAGAAGACTTCTTTTAATTCTGTCCGGCGAACGTTCAGTCCCTAATAACTTATCACTTTGATTATTCCAATGGGCACATTTACTAAGTAAAAGCCATATACAGCCTATCTGCAGTGCGCAGTGCTGTTCAGCAGCGGACATGCTATTTAAGAAGATTATACACTTTTGCCGAGTGCTCAGCATTAAGCTGACAGTGCATGAGAGGCCGTGATGTGGTGAAGGAATGTGTGGTGGCTCCCGGCTCGGGGCTGTGGCCGCATTTATGAGTTCCTCTGATAGAGAAAAGAGATCGCAAAGAGTGGGGAGCTGTATCCACTGAGGTCTCCCAGGAGAGCTTGATTTATTGTTCACGGGCAGGTGGACATGTGGGCTGCTCACAACATTTTGTATCCATGTGAAAACGGGGCAGAACAGGGGTTACACGCCTGTGTGGTGCATGTGGCAGGCTGCACTTCTGTGTGTGAGTATAGGTGTCTGTGTGTGCCTCACAGTGTCACTGAGGAGAGCAGATTTTCTGTGGTAATTACAGCCTGTGTGTTCCTGTCAGTGCGACTGGCTGGCTTTCATGCAGCACTTCTGCCCACCCCCTGCTTTGCAAGGCCCCTGACTGCTGGTGACCTCAACACTGCGCTCCAGCAGACACCTTGACTAATGGTTTATCAGAGATGGAAAGGAAAGAGGGGAGGATAAATAAGTAGCACAGGGAACAACACACCTCCAGAGAAGTTACATTATGCTCTCCTGCTTTTATTCCTCTGTTCCAGCTTCCTTCGTTTCGTCTCTTATAGCTGCTGCGACATATGGGCAGCCGTTTCCTCTTCAGCTTGTTGACCCTTTGTGTAATATTCTGAGACTATGATTCACGGCGAGCTGAGCTTCAGGGATGGACCACAGCTGCTTGCCTGCTCAAGAACCAAGACATCCAGCCCTGCAGTGAGGACTGCCGGCTCTCCTCTAGAGTTTCCATAATGTCACACAAACCCACTCAGGGAGTCAGGGTGCAATCAAGTGCAGCGCTGTGCACGAGGACATCATTATTCAAGAAGTTTCGAGCAGGAGACCATTTGCAAAGAGGAAAAGAGGAGGAGGGAAATGCCTGGAGCACAGGGGGGATTTGTTCTTGTAATGTCAAAATGATTATAGTTATTTATAATAGGACGTATGCATGCACCTGTGTTTCTGCAGGTGCCATTTCAGTTTAATGCACGTGCGACAATGCAGCATTCATGTTTGTTTAGCTGTAAAATACATTTTTGTACTTGTGTAATAGACAACCAAGACACTTAAAGCTCTTAACAACGCCTGGTGGCTGTTAAAGTAAAGAAAACTGTCACAACATTTACATTATAATTTCTCATTTATTTCTCATTTAGACTTGAAATGCATTTATTTGCATCTGTTAGTTAGAGAGTAATTGGATAATTTTTCTGTGATCTGTTCAAAATCCTAGACGTGTATGATCTAAAACACATTGACACACAAAGGCTGCTCATCCACTTCACCACGTGCAGCATTTCTAAAATGTGAAATATCATTGTGTGTCTGACCATAGACTATAATCTGTGGGATTATCAACTGCAGCCTGCCAGAGGATCTGCGGGTGGGGGGGTGGGGGGGGGTCATTCTGCTCGGAGAATGGAGATTGGAGATTTTGGCACAAAGACACAATCTCATGTCCAACCATTGCAAAAGCAAAGCCAAACTGCAGCATTACAGACTGTGTGTACTCTGCGCTCAGCTGTTCTTCAGCCACCAAACTGAAAAGGGAAAATTTGTGTAGCCTGCTCACAAACAAAACGTTACACCTGACGTGCCTTTTTCATGCTTCTACAAGACTAAGAGTCACGTAAGTGGCTCTGTGACGCAGGACTGAGGCATAGCAACGCTTTGACATAAACGCACGTAGCCTATAATGTTTGCCATGTTCACCATCTTAGTTTAGCATTTAGGTGTGCTAACAATTCCTAATTAGCACTAAACACAAAGTGATGTCTTCAGATTGCTTGTTTTGTCCAAGCAAAACCCAAAGATACTCAGTTTACAATAATATAAAAAGGAGAAAAGCTGCTTGACTGATAAGCTTCTTTTTTCTTTCTTATATTATTGTATCTTTGGGTTTTGGAAAGTTGGTCGGACAAAACAAGAGACTTGAAGACGTCACTTTGGCCTCTGAGAAATTGAAATTGGCATTTTTACTAATTTCCCATATTTTCTGGACAAATAATCTTCATATTAATCAATAATAATCAGTAGTTGCAGCCCTAATAGGAACCATGACTATATTCCATGTAAGGATGAACTGGTTGGTATAAGGAGAGACTTTCCAGGCTTGCTCAGTGTATACTGTTCTTTTAATTACTGGGACAGAGACAGTTATTTTACAGTGTTTCACCAAGCTTGCTCTTCTGTTTACTCATTACCCGAAACTGTCATGCGGGCGTTCTCCCTGGGAGGGGGAGGGGGGGTGGGGGCCTTCCAGCCTGCTATGCATCATCAAAACAGGTTTTGCTCAGGCAGTTATTGCCCTGGGCTGGTTAGGCAAAAACTAACTTTCAGGGCTTTCGGTTCGGCGCATACATTGAGGCTTGTAAACAGCAGGTGAAAGCATGTCATCATCCTCCCCTTCAGGATGCTGACAAAAATAAACAAAAGGCATATTTACAGTCTGCGGTTAAATATGCAGCTGGCTTCGCAGCGGGCTGCAACCAACCTCAACAGTAATTCTCAAACTGGAAACCATGGAGGAAAATGAGAATGTGGGTTTTTTAATGATTTAATGCGGAGTGTGATTTTACAGTGGAGATTCAGAGAGGCCAAACAACGGACCGATAAGAGCAGATAGTGTTATCTCCTGTGATCAACATGGTCAGATCCAATCAGGTCTGATAGCACTGGTCTGAGCATCCTTTCGAGGTTCGAGGGCAGAAAGAAGGGGGGGGGAGGGTGTTGTTGATTTTTATTTCTGCTCTGTGTACTGGTTGTAGTTCCCTCATTCTCTATTAAAGATTAATCAAGCGGAAAGTGTTGAGGAACAGAAAGCCGAGTGAACTCAGCGTGTTTTTACAGGCCTCTGGACGCCCGACTGGTCCAGCGCGAGGAGAATGTGCAGCTGAAAGAGCACAAAGACACGGGGAATGTTGGAAAGTCTGTACAAGAGGAGCGAGCGAGGGAGGAGAGACAGAGACTGAGACTGAGAGGAGAGGAGAGGCAGCCAGACTGTGACTCTGGGTGAGTGCTGGCACTGGGAGTGGTGTTACACACTTGCAGTGTCTTGTTATCGTCCCTCAAGTCAAAAACAATCACACCTCTGACTGTGAAATTGCGAGACAGCTCTGTCACGAGAGATGAGTCACAACAAAACATTAAAAGATGTCTCTAGCAGAGGAAGACTCAATAGAGCAAAAAGCGGCTCTGACATTCATGTGAGTGGTAATTTTATTTAAGAATCTCCGTGACATTTTTCAAACAAATAAATATTTTTTCCGATTGTGCAGCAAAATAGTGCCTCAACCTGTAGCTAGCTCATGAAAGCTTTTGTATTTATTGTTGTGCACAGCCGGTGTCAGGCAGGTCTATTGGAGGAGAAATCCTCCACTGCACAGCAAGTGATGCGTTTCATGTTCCCAGCAGCAGAAACAGCACTTTGTTTGGAAATAAATAGAGAAAAAAATAATAAACTGAGCGGTTTGAAAGGGAAGCAGTAGCCAGCGTCAGTGATGAGACAAAGAAATAGAAGCTCAAATTCCATCCACAGAACTACTCAGGATAAGTGATGTGCACGTGGTTTGAATGAGGAGTGATTTTTTTTTTTTCGGGGGGGGGGGGGGGTACATTGCAAAAAACACCACAGCAGGAGAGATTAGTGCAAAGATGTCAGCAAAAGAAGAAAGAAAAACAAGATTCCTGTGGATTGCCACTTGAAAGCGCACTCTAGCATGACTAAACAAAATGTAAGAGTTCCAGTCTTCATGTGAGAATCAGGCCGGGCGTTAGAGAGACAGCAGAGAGAAGAGAAACAGAAAGAGACAGGAAAGTACAGCTGTACTGAGTTCAGGGGAAACCCGGCCTGTCCTGACTTGGACTTGTAAGAAGCAGCACGTACACCTCTGAGTGGGATTTTAGTCTGAGGCCAAGGCTAGAGGGAATCTTTCCCAGGCACCCTTGCCATATTGGGAAGAGAGGAAGAGTGCATTAATGCCTCAGGCTCGCTGAAAGCCCAGACTGGCTGACTACCAATGGGCCCCGTGAGCGTCGACAGTAATACCTAATGGCCCTTACACAAGTTATCTCCAATCTGCGCTGACATTTTGACCACTTAAAAGACGCAGATACATGCAATGCTTAAACAGGCTACACCATGGCTGTTCAAAGGTGTAAGGCAGATGCGGATGCACGCAGTGGTTTCTCTCATTTGAATTCCATTCAGTCACTTTCTAATTGATTTAATTCTCCACATGGTCGGGACTGAACGCAGGGCAGAATACAAAGCGCAGCCAAAAGTTGCCCTCTGGCCATAAGACCTCCCTGTTTCTTTTGAGCGCTTCTTAAAACACTCATTCGTTCAGGGAAATGCAACACAAACACACAGGTGCACGGACACACAGATTTACGCTTAGTAATGACCTCAATTAAACGAACACCTCAACACCCCCCCCCCCCCCGATTCTCCCCCATCCTGTAAGGACTAGACCCGCCGGAAGAACCAGAGTTAATGAGACCAAAGTAATCAATGGTCGACTTCCATGCTGCAACAATGAATGCCAGGAGCGTCTTTAATAGCAATACACAGCTAACCCATGTTGGAGAAATGTGAACCGCGCGAGACACAAGCTGTTTAAATAGCCTCGCCTGGGATAGCGATCAATAAAGCTTTATGAACGGAGCCAGAGCGCAGCAGGCAGACTTCACCAGCAATTAAAAGGGAGACAATACTTTATGTGAGGAGGCTGTGAGCTTGGTTGTCAGGAAAAAAAAACAAAACAGCTGTATATCTGAGGAGGGGATGGCTTTTGGCTTAGGAAGAGCAAATGGAGGATGGACTGATGCAAATGTCAGGTCGAAATGAAACTAGTGGACTGTAGTTGCGTCAACAGAAAATGGCACAACAGTGAAATTCACGTCCACACGAAGCTTGGTCGACGCACGGCGGTCGAAGAGGATGCTCTTGGTTGTGTTTCGTCCATGGCGCTACGTATAAGACGAGGAAAGCTCTGTTGGCACGGATTCTATTCCAGCTCTCTGCTCCCTCAAAGGTCAGAACTGTCAAGATGGTTTTGTAAGGGGCCCACAGAGTGAATTCACGGGTCAATTTTTTTTACCACGGTTTAACTTTGTGACAAAGCGCGTCGCATATTGTCAATTTAAATCTGTGGGTAAATCCACTGATTGCAGCAATTTCACTGAAATTAAATTGATTTCAGTCTGAAATTTCTCTGTTATTTAATGACGGTTTGAATGAGCCCTGAGAGCCTGGGTGCTGAACTGGTGCAGCGGCTGCTTAGGTACATGAAAGAAAATTACCAAAAAAAAAGAAAAAATACACAGCTAGAATAAGGAAGAGGCTGGAAGAGGAGACGAGGAAAGCAATAAAAAAAACAGATTCTAAATGAGGAACGATGGGAGACGTGGTTTTTTCCTCAAATGAAAGCCTTTTTCATATAAGTGTGAGCCAATTATTTTTCTTGTTGAGAGATAATATGAACATCTGTGTTTGCTGTGAATCAGTGAATAATGCCACACCACACAAGGACCTCTGAAAGCACACACAGTAGCACTTAGACACGCATGCTTACGAAACACACACACACACACACACACACATTTGCCCTGTGGGTTGGGTGACGTCAGTTTGTTTGTTAGGTGGGCGGCTCCTGGCTGAAGATTAAAGACGAACACTGCCAAAGGTGGTTTTGGGTTTTAAAGACGGACAGAAGCACAACATTCCCACTGCATCATTAGGCTGTTGCTACCAACAGATAAGGAACTCCTCTAAGATGTGGCCCCCGAGCCCCAGAGGACCCCAACCCCTGACTTGACAGGCTAAAGCTGATTTACTCACTGGGTCGACATGAGGTCCAAGAAAAAACAACATTCTTTCACCAACTGACCGTGCAACGTAAAAATATTCCCATCATCTGTCCCAGAAGTTAGTTTTAGTGTTTGGGAATGTTTATGGTAAAAAAAAAAAAGGAAGGAATTCCCCCTGGGAGGATCCCACTCAGTCCTGTGACTGGTCAGCAGTGTCGCCGGGCAGTTAGCTGGCACGAGCCTCCGGTCTGAGATGACTATACGATGAGATGCAGAGTCTCAGAGTAGCTCAGAGCTGTAAATCCATCCATGCTGACAAGACTGGGATGAAAGTGGAGCATGGAGCCTCATTGATGCTACTGGCTGCCTGGTATACCACTTTCCCAAGCAAGACGCACATTCATACGCTGAAGCCCAATCACACAAAAGATCATTGAGCACACAAAGCATGGATTGTTTGCAGAGAACGTCCCCGTCTGATGGCACAACACTGCTGACATGGATTCCCTTCAATGTTTTTACACTGACGTCACCAGTGGTTGTTTTTCAGAACATATCAGCACGATCAAATCTGACATTTTTAATACCTCGAGAATTTTATTCAGTTTGGAAAAGACCCTGAAAAAACATCTACAAAATCACAAATCCCTGAAACTCTCAGTTGAAACCTTGATGAATGAATTTCTTTCAGGGTTATAGGAGGGAGGTGTGGTGGCCAGCTGTTTAAACTCTGGAAACATTACTCTCTTTACATTAATGATTCATTAATTAATGAGCCAATAAAATCTGCAAAGGAAGCTAACCTTTAATATCAGAGCGGACTGTCTGCAAACGAAGAATCTTTATTACATTAGCAGACAGCATGTCTCTTATCTGGCCCGATACATTTGTCTTTCTTGGATGAAAACACTTAAACAGTTAGGGCAGTTAGAGAGGCAGAGAGGCACATCCTGTCTGAATTATCCATGCCCCCCACCCCACCCCCACCCC
>NW_019524996.1:1016124-1048842 GCF_002814215.2 Seriola lalandi dorsalis | reverse complement strand
CGCCTGACCCTGGCCAGAGCATGGGAAGCACCAGCCACACACAGTGGACAGAGGAGAAGGTGGAATGCAAGCACAAGACACAGTGGAGAGACATGGCTGGCACCGAAGTTCAGAGCAAAGACAAAGATCATAAATAGCAGATGCCCCAAGCTAAAAAAAAAAAAAAAAAAAAAAAAGCCCTAAAAACAAAGACATCCATCTGAAACTGGCTAGGTCAAAGCAATTTGTCAAAGAGGTGACTGCTGGAAAAGTTGGAGAGGGGAGCTGGAGGCAGTCCTCCCACGGTCGCAACCAGCGACAGGCACCATGCACAGCAGGGATGGATTGATTTGATGTCAGGGACGGTGCAGACAGAGACATGAAACTGTCTTACCTGACGTGTCCCACATGTTCAGCTCAATCCGCTGCTTGTCTATCTCAAAACTGGCTGTGTAGTTTTCAAACACCGTGGGCACGTAGTTCTGAAAATAAGGGATTTATTTGAGTTATCCAATTAAGAGGGACAAGATAAGCCTGTGTTTACACAGCCACAGGCTTCAGAGGAGTAGACTGGTGGGAATATCATATTTGAAACAAAGCAGCTGTCAAACAAAATACTGGCAAACATTTCACAGCAAAGCTAGAGCTGCAAATCCCTTTTGAGGATATTATAGAAATATAGGCTAGTGATACTGTAGCTCATGAAGACAACGCCTTAAAGTTTTATGGGCAGCACTACAGACACAATAAAAGTCAGTTTAGGCATTACAGGACTGTTACTGGGGTTTTACAGGCATTCATTACAGTTTCCTCCCCACCAGCTTTCTCCCTCTCTCTGTTTTAACATGTCTGTCTTTAGGCAGGTGTATGAAACCTGCTGAAGTTGAGCTGCCCAGTGGTATATTTTAATAGCAGGGCTTGTCACTCATTCACAAACTATCTCCTTCCTCTGCAGAATAAAAAACACGAAGTTTTGGCAGACCTACCTCTGGGTAACAGTCCTTGGCAAAAACGTGCAACAGTGCCGTTTTCCCACACTGCGTGTCCCCTACCACCACAATCTTACAGCGGCTGCCTAGACTGTCCATGGTTTGTCCGTCAGAGGTGTATTCTTGACGCGGGGATGGTTTGCATCCAGCATCCGATACGAGACGCGGCGGAATCGAAGGCTGGAAAGAAAAACGGGCAAATACATGCGCCGAGCCGGTGCGCTTTACCCAGCTCCTCCTGTCCGACGCGCAGCCCTCCGCTCTCTCTGACAAGAGTCTGTGTGACTGTGTCGGCGACCAAAACCTCAGTCAGGACGCGCGCAGCCCTCCCTGGTAACTCCGGTACTTTGATTACTGGCCACGCCTTCCTAATATTCACGTCTGAGTCACATCACTCACATTTAATAGGCTGCTCTTATGGGAAATAAAGCATCTGCAGGACAAAGTGTTCATAGTGACATTATCCTCTTTGCTGGCATCCTTGTAATTTGTCAGTGACATTGATAAATGGATTGTTATAACAGAGGGACTCCTGTTCTAACCTTATCATAAGGTTTGATATTAATAATTATATATTTTATTTAATTCTTAAACTAAAATGTCGTACTTTTTTTTACCTACTGGTCGATTCTAATTCAATTGATCTGTTATAGGAAGGCCTACACATTAGGCCTTGTTTGTACTTTTGCCGTGGTATATTTCTATACACAAAAACAAACAGTTCAGTAACGTAGCTGCTGCCATGTAGTGAAAGTCTTCATTGCAGCTGCTACTGGGTAGATTTCTGGTTCTCATCAGTCATCTCTGCTCCTGCAGCTCAGGTGTTTGATTCATCCAATAAACAGACACTACAGTGAATAAATCACACTTCTGTCAGCGGGCAGGGTGTGGAGTGATAATTTCATTACTTCAGTCTTGAATGCCGTGATGAACTGCTCTGCAGGAGGACTGGTATCCAGGAATATCAGGGAGTTCAGTAATATGTTAGAAATCTTCACATCATGATAGACTTATAAGTAGCTTTAATTTCTAATTAGAGACTTGAACGTTTTAAATAAAAGTGCTTGTAAATTATGTTGTTTTTATAATTCATGTTAATAGTGGCAGCTGTTTGAGTGATAATCACTAAAGACCTATTTTCCTCTATCACTGTTGTGAAAGCAGCATAAATCCTCTGCGCATTACGCCTCTTGATTTAGTGCCAACATGACTTCTTAATGGAGATACAATAAATGCAGCGTGCACCCAGATAAAATAGTCCATCAAACCCAGCAGTCAGAGGTGACTGGGTTGTCTTTATGGGTCTCATCGCCTTGAGTTTAGCTGATGTGCCCCCCAACAGAGGAGTTAATGGTTTTGTGAATGAGATCATTGAATGACGCTGCTACCACGTGCCAGGACAGGTCAACACTGTTGAGTCATCTCTCTCCCCTGAAGACCGACACCGCCTCCTGCTGGACACGAGTGCTATTAGCTGTAACTGTGCTCTGAACCATTATGGGAATTTGCACACTCATTAGAAAGGAGCTTTTATGTCCCATAGAGATTTAATTTAACAAATTGGGCTCGAGACTAAAAATCTTTTATTTTCATGAAAAAATTGTGTAACATTGGCTTCAATAGTGTCACATACAATCACATTGTGAATGATTTTGGATTTGCTGCAGGGACGTCACGCAGCTGAACAATTTTACTAGTGATGTGAATGTGAATGGCAGCGAGCACTGCACAGGGGTCAAAGTCATGGAAGTCCTGGGTGGGTTGTTGATTGTGCAATCCCTCTGACTCCGATTTTATGTTTATCGGGGGGGCAGCCAGTGCATTCAGAATGTAGCACACACTAGTTACATGTGTCTGCTGCTTAATGATTTAGTCTCAAACACAAGGAGTGAAATGTTCAAATTCAGCCCATAGTCCAGGTTAGTTGTAACATATCCTGGGGAGAAATACAATATAATTCAAAGGATCATGACAAACATCTAATATTGAAAGCTTTTTATTCAACAAAATGAGTTTTTATCATAATTGGCGTGTGTGTGCGTGTGTGTGCGCGCGCGCGTGTGTGTGAGAGAGAGAGAGAGACACACAGAGAGAGAGCCAAGCATAGTAGTTATAAGACATTTGAACATTATAAAACTGAACAAAATGTGCACCAGCTTCAACAATTGAATATGTGTGTGTGTGTGTGTGTGTGTGTGTGTGTGTGTGTGTATTGTTGTTACCTTACAGCCAACAGCTAAAATATTACCACTGACAACTTGCATGAAAAAAATCTACATAGACTAACAATAAACATGCAACACAGTCCATGCTATCAAATACATATAAATAACAATATCAAAAAAACAAATAAAAAATAATTTCTTACCTCAAAATGAGTTTCCCCCTCTGAAACTGCCTGTCACAGGTTGCTACTTCCTCACATGTGCAATAAGGACTCAATTGAAAATGTATAGAGTAAATCAGATGATTTGTAACTTGTTACTTGTTACAACGTGTTACAACCATCCCTCTCCGCTACTGTAGTTCCTGGTTTGACAGAATAGGTAGATGCAATGGCTCAGACTGTGTCCTGTGAATCTGTGCTCAGTGGATTAAAGGTTAGTTTGGATGATGACTTCCAAAAACCTTGTTTGGACATTTTGGACAAAAATCAATGGAGCGCCTGTTTAGATTTCAAGCACAGTCAAAATTCTGTGGCAGCTTTTCTTTATACGTTGGCTCTTGTGGACTGGGTCTGTCACTTTTGCTACTTTTTTTTTTTTTTTTTAATTCCCTACTCCATGTGTTGTAATGGTGTCTGGTCCTGTAACCATGAAAACTTAAATGTCAAAATAAGCCACTTCCAGAACATCCAGAAACTGCAGTTTGTGTCCACCACCTATATTTCCACCTTGTGCAGTCAATATAGATTCATGTGTGTGATACCACTCGAGATTACAAATGAAAGAGTTGAAAGTATCAGAACTACAATATGAGTTCTCATATGAATATTAACATCAGTAATTTGTCAGGGTTCATATGTGCGTCAGTAACAGTTATCTTTTTTCCATTCACTTCCACTGTAATGACGTTTCAGAGAGTTGGGATACGTTGTTTGCGATTTGGGGGAACTGATCCTTTAGAGTCAAAGTCGCTGCTCTGTCTTGGAGTCAACAGCAGGTGGCAGTATGTATTTATTATTAGTGCAGACTTCTGTATATTTTAGCCCAGAACCCCTCAGACATCATGGGACACAGACTAAAATATGTTGTTGTTTTTTCATATGTGGACTGAGCAGGAATCTCAGGAAACTGCTCCAGTTCCTCATTTTGGTGTTGAATACATTAGACATTTCCCATATCAATTAAAATTGCTTACTGGCTGCATCTCCTGCCTCTGGTGAGGTGTTTTTCTTGTTGAAGATACTGGATTTTTCAGCTGGACATAAAGGACGCTAAAGATCATGCACCCAGTGTCGGGCATTTTGCAAACAACAAAGGCCAATGACACTTTCCCGTTTACAAAAGCAATCACATGAATGCGTAAATGGTGGGCGGATTACACTCACTCTCATGCTGACTATTCAACACAGTCTGCCGCACCTGCCAGCAGGTGGCTGTCTTGTTCTGCATCGCCTGTATATCAGTATGACTGTGCTGAATAGTTCTGTGCTTGGAGAGGCTTCGGTGGATGTTGTACTCCACCAGTAAACTCATTACACTGATGCCGGAGTAAAGCAGAGACGATGGTGCCAGATCACTCAACGGGAGGGTAAATGCAACGGGGAAAAAATGACTCAAGGACCAGATTGAATTGGTTAAGAGCCAGCATGCAGTGATTTCTGGTTTCTAATCTCTCGCTTTCTGTAAACGTGCCAAGCAGAATTGATTGCTCTTATAGACCTCACTGTGAAATGAACAAAGCTTCGTGCAAACTCAGTGCTTCAATTTAACTTCTGCAAAAGACAGTAGCATGTGTGCTTAACATTTCAAGTGTGTACCATTGGTACCAACTGCAACTGCAAAACCTGAGGCCTGTAATACCCTCATGAGGGGCAAGTTTGATGGGACGAGAGAATGAAGCTGATGCTGTGAGGAACACACAAATACTCTTCATGGGGGAAGTTAGAGCTGCAGACATGAGGTTCTGGACCTCTCAAGTGGTCTTGTGGTTTTAGGCATCACAAGATGATTAACAAGATAGCACATAACAAACATATCTTCACACATATCTTCAGCATTCTGTTCCAGGATGTTGTGTTAAAACGCAAAAGAGGAACATTTATGTTTGTGTACCCAGTTTGAACAGACCAATAAGACATTTGGACTCCGTAATACTTTGAGTAATAAGCAGATAACTCACCACAGCCACTAAACCTGAGGGTGTTAGTATTTCTCACATTTGCGGTAAAATTCATGCTGACTGCATCTGTGGGATTTACACGGTTTGCCATTATTCCTTTCTCTGGATTTGTTGTAAATCCCAGTGTTTGCCCAGTTTTAATAGAGATGAAAATATCTGTATTTGTAGCTCAGACACACACACACACACACACACACACACACATCCTCAGAGACCGTCCAGACATGCTGCCTGGAAGAGCGGTGGCACTGTACTTTATTCAGCCCGAATTACACCACTGAGCAAAATTATGCATTCAGTAACCTACTTAGACAAAAGAGGAAGTCTCCAGACTCCACCAGGTGTCCAACGCAAAGCGCATCTCTGTTGTGGTGTGCTACTCCTGTGCTCCTTTAACCACATACATTTTCTGTGATGGATACGTTTTCAAACCCTGTTTAGCTGCTGGAACATGGTCTGAAATTTTCTTCTTGGCCCAACAGTGAAACTAATGAGGAAAACTTTTACATTATGCTTCTCTTCTAATCCAAACCTGCAGTACAAGTCATTTTCCTGACTGGGCCTCGCCGGTAGATTACCATAGCAGCCTTGTCAGAGTTAATGAGGAGGAGAGCCACTCTACAAGCACCCGCAGCAGACTGATGTTTATTCAGAGTGGCTGGGTGCAGTTGGCGGGGAAGAACAGACAGTCTGCCTTGTAACATTTTGCCTGTGTCAAAGCAGCAGATCAATAATGCTTGCATCCTACATCATTAAGCCCCCTGTGGGATATTGATTGGGACATTTAGCGTCAGAAGTTGCTGAGTGGCACTTTACGGCCACAAGGTGTCTCACCACTCCTCTTGTGGTCTCGCCCCTGAATAGACACAGAACTGGTCTTTCTCAGCTCTGTGGGCAAAAAGCTGGAAAATGTGAACTGACTCATGGTTTCATTTTGTGACACATATAACACGGAAACAAAGATCACTATAAAAGTGCGTTTTGCATGCGTTTCGTTCACACTGGCCTTGCAAAACACACATAATAAACCTGTGAATTTTATGACAGGCCCCGTGCCCTTGTGTATTAGCTTTTGATGGAGAAGTTCATCCGGCTCCTGTGGCCGTGGATGAGGCTGAATAATACAAAGCAGGTTATATCGTTTAATCAAAAGCTGGCGTGACCTCAACGCAAGCTCATATTTTTCTGAGCTGCCTTTTCAGGGAAGTTACAACAATGAACCATACGCAGGCCCAAAGTTCCTGCAAATCCTACTGCAGAACAGGCAGCATAAACAGACGTTTCCTCTGGCTCCCACTGTTCCAGCAACACAACCCTCACTGTGAAACATGCAGCAGTAAACAGCCAGAAGTAAGCAAACAAGGCTTGATGAAAGACATATTAATTCATTAACTGTCTCAGTAACTTGTATAATTCATCAGATCCGAGGGGCAGAGGCGCACTGTACTCTGAAGGCATGACAAACAACAGCCCCAAGATGAAATATTCATGTGCAATATTGACTTTATAGTGGCATCTTTTGTCTCTCAGTTATAATCATCTTAATCTGTGGCTTTATTAGAAACTTTTCTATGCTTGGCAGCTATTTATTTCCTCTAACCACATCACCTTAATAATCTAATTGAGACTTGCAGCAATAAACAGATTTTGCAAAGGGCTGGTTTCAACTTTATTTGCCTTTCAGCCATCATGGACATTTCTGCAAATCACCTCTCTGCTTGATGCAATATAGGCTCAACATAAAGCCCTACCCCAAAGAGCCAAACCCACCCCATCACACACGCCAATCCTGGAGTTTCATCGGCTCTCCGTGTTTTCCAGCCTGCCTCTGTCTCGTCCCACTCACACACTCTGTCAGAGCGCGGCGTTGACAGCCACTGGCCACTGATCAGCCCACTTGGTCGGGGTTTGTGTCTCCATGCAAGACTGCTGAAAAAGAAGCTCTGACTCTCGCACTTTCTTTGATTTTGCAAAGGCAAGCAGACGCAGCCACACAACACGCCCGTCCACGGCAACAAAAGCACAAGAAGTGAAAAGCCTCTAAGTATTTTTTTCCTAGACTCACCAGTGTCTCACAGCTCCCTGCACAATGTCTGGAGAGGACGCACCTGCCCAGCAGCAAAACGCCGTGGACCAGAAGCAGGAGACCAAACCAGCGGAGGAGCCCAAAACCGAATCGCCCAAGACGGAGTCCGCTCCCGCCGCTGCCGCCGATGCAGCGGCTACCCCTGCGGCGACCACCGAGAAGGTCCCCGAGGAGGAGGCGTTCACCTACCGCGCTCTGGTGCTCACCGGCTACGGGGGCTATGATAAAGTGAAGTTGCAGGTGAAGAAAGGCAAGCCGACGCTCAAGGCCGGAGAGGTCCTGGTGCGGGTCAAGGCTTGCGGGCTGAACTTCGCCGACTTGATGGCCAGACAGGGGCTGTACGACCGGCTCCCATCCCCGCCGGTCACCCCGGGAATGGAGTGTTCCGGGGTGGTGGAGGCTGTAGGGGAAGAAGTGACAGACAGAAAAGTAAGAACTCATGACTCTCTGCTTTTTTTCTTCCCACTTTAAGTCACCTTTTATTATACTATATTTATGTGAGTGTATGTTTAATTGTTTGGATGGATATTGGTTTCGCTTCGCTTTGGTGCTGAACAGCTACATCTGGGCATGGGCGTGTCAGGCTGTGCTCGCTGCTCAGGCAGTTGCAGCAGTGTTGTGCACTGTCATTAACAGTTTCATTATTTAATTAATTCAATTGTTGTTGACAATTAGGGTCAGATAATCAACACATGAACAGGCTAATACCTAAAACTTGCTTTATAGTTGATGTTTGATGCGTTTGGCTGCTCATCCATTCATTCACTCCTGCGTAGGGAGGAGGCAGCATCTGTCTGTCTCAAAATGGAAAGCGTTAAAGCCTGGTGGTGTGTTCGTGATGCGTTTTATGTCTTTAGAAGGAAGCCAAAGTGTGAAGATGACAGGAGTTGAGCACAATGAAACCAGCAGCAGGTGTCGCCCCTCTTGTCTCCCGGCTTTTCCAGATTGTGCTGCCTGTGCGCAGCGATCAGCGACTTCGTGTATAAGCCACGAGACAGAAGAGTTGCTGGGTGGAGATGGACGCAACATGTGTGTTGTAAATCTAAAGTCTCAATAAGCACAATGCAAAGCCGTGGGATGCTTTCCACCGCCCTGGCTGCACCTACGCTGCGTGAGTTTTGATGTGCGCCAGGGCGCGGAGAGCTGCGTCAAGTGAGCCAGAGACAGCCACGATAAAACCGGAAATTAGACTGGTCCGCCTTCAAAATTAAAGCTTTAAAGTCGCTTTAAGAGTTTTTTTTTGTCTTCTTGTGGCAACAAAAGAACAGAAAATGAAAATATGAAAACCATCATACAAGAAAGAATTGTGACTATGTAAAATGATAAAGTGTGATACAGTTTACTGGAGCTGCAAGAATATAATACAGTAGGCCTACACACATAGGCTGTAGTCTGCAGTTGTACCTTATCCTTCTTAGGCCTGCATGGCTCTAAGTACAACTGTAAAAATAGCACTGTGGATGACAGCAATGTGTCCTATGCTTTGCTGCGCTCGCTTTCCAAAATGTTGATGAATAAAGGACTTTTATTTTGGAGAGTTTGACGAGCCACAGTCATTAATATGGCTGACTTGACACCGGTGGCGAGCGCGGAGTCAACGACGCCTTTTGTTACCGGGAGCGACGGTGGCGCACAGACTCACCGCGCGGAAAGGGCGAGGCGCGACGCAACAGACAGCATGGCATGAGAGATGGGATCACTCGTCCTCTTTGTCAACAGAGAGTCAATCACATCGGTCGTGTAAAAAAAAAATACAGTCATCAATATGTCGCGATTTAAAGTTCAACCCCCCGCCCCCCCTCGCGCTCTCACACAATTAAGCCAAGTCAAAGAAACAATCAAATAAAAATTACTTAGACTTTTTCTTTCATGTTCAGCCACGAGGATAATGTGCTGATCGGAAGAGGATTATTTGTCGATTTCTTGCATTGCATGATGAGTCACAGGCCCGCGTGTGTGTGTGTGTGTGCCCGCGCGCGCGTGTGTGTGTGTGTGTGTGTGTGTGTGTGTGTGTGTGTGTGTGTCTGTCTCCTGGCTGCATGGTATCACCAAGGCAACGCCTTCGGTAAGACAATTAAGCTACAAAAGCCCAAAATGTTAACACATCAGCCGGTGTTGACTCACGCCGTTTGTTGTTATACATTTTCTCACATCAGCCATAAACCCCCCACACACACGCGCGCGCGCTGATTACATGTAGCGATGCAAGTGCAGAATCGGTGCATCTGGCTGGGAGTGGCACATGTGTCTGTCAAGTGCGGATCCATGTGCAGAATAATGGGGGTGTGATTGGTGATGGGTCAGCCAGGGATCACAGAAGGTTAAAACACTTGTGTCTCTAAAATACTTTATTGCTTCTTTCCACATTGTCGGTGATGTAGATTGGATTTAAAGGTCAAGCACAACACACACACACACACACACACACACACAGCTTGTCATCAAGGCCTCACACCTCCACACCCCTCTTGTATACCTCCGCTTATAAAATTAAGAGCCAATCTTCCTAATGGATGGAGATCTCTGAGATCTTTTGGCAGCTCACTCAGAGGGAATGTGCTGACCCTGATGGCACTGGATTTTTGGGAGCCAAGTCACTCGCTGCAGCTTCACCAGTCTGCCTCTGATTCCCAAACACACACAAATACACACACACACACACACACATATATATATGCACTCAAAGACATACAATAATGGGTGTGTCTGAATGTTTGCTCAGAGCTATGCCATTTAATTAGATAGTGCAACATAAACATCAGTGGCTGGGCGAAGTGTGATTGATTTTTATTTCATCTTTTCGACATTTCGATACAGTTCTGAAACCTAATGTTCTCCGATGTCAGTGCCTGCTGCTTTCCCACACGGACATGAGAGACATTTGAGAGGCGAGTCTTCCAATAACTGCGGCTGAACAAGCGTCCTTTTAAAAGGACAATAAAGTTGAGTGAAGTAATAGCTACTACAATGAGCTCACCCGAAATGACCTAGGAGGGAGTGCAGGGGGGGAAAGTATAACAGTGAGTAAGCGAAGAAAGACGGGAAACATCACAAATCACAGCGAAGCTCCTGTGACACCAAACATCAGCACTTTTTTTTTTTTTTTTTTCCCCTCCAGACCTCTCATTTTTCATGCTCTCTCTCCTCTCTGTGAGTTTTGGTAGGATCTGACCCATATGTTCTCAATTACCTCCCTCTGGCCTACATTGTCAGTCTGGTATTTCCTCCATCCCTCGTTCCCTCTCTCTATCTATCTCTCCTTCCTTCGTATAATCCCTTGATTCTTCCTCCATCAACTGTGCTGTGGGTGAATCCCTTCTGTCATGCTATCCACTCTCCTTCCCCTCATTTTATACCACTCTGTCCTTCGGGACGTCTCCCTGTCCTGCTCTTCCATCCCGCATGTCCCCTTCACTTGCGTTCACTCTCTACATGGCCTGCTGACACTTGGCCATAAGCCGCTGGGTTAAAGAAGAAAATCAGATGTTTCTATTTTGCATGATATTTTGCACATAGCAGCATGTAGGTCCTCCTGTCACAGATGTTGCGCGAGCTGGGCGTGGCTTCTCATCTAACCATCATACAAACTGTGATAAAGCACAGCAACACTTACACTGACACCAGGGAGATATTATCTTTTCTTTTAATTAGGTTTACCGGTGCCATGAGGGCTGTGTGGGTGTTATATTCAAACTTCATCTTCTGCCTCAACCTGACTCAACCTTTTTTCGTTTTTCCCTGTTAATTTTTTGCTGAGATCATCAAATCTCCAAAGCCACAAAGCAGCTGACTTGGAGGCCCCACATGCCCCAAAACTGAATCACCGTCTGATTAAGTCTATTCATATACAGTTAACTGGAAGTGTCTTTGTTCAGCTCCCCTCTGCACCCATGACCCCGGCCTTGACTATATGCGATGCGTGAAGGCTCAGAAAGGAAATGCAAGACGCGCTCGTGTGTCACACTGTGAAGATGTTGTAACAGAAGTGTCACAAGGCTTCGTTGGCTTGGCCTTGAATGTTCCTAACCAGTTTCTATGTGACTGACAGTAACTCTCATGCTTTACGTGGGCATGGAAGAATAGCTGCAGATGCATTTGAATGTGATGTGTGAGTCATGTTTGTGTGTGTGTGTGTGTGTGTGTTTCCTGTAAAAGCCTGAACTCCTCCATCTATCGATTGTGCCACACTGTACCCCCAATTAAACCAGCAAGGCTGATGAGTTTGAAGACTAAAAGAACAGAGGGGATGGAGATGGGAGAGTCAGCATGGATAACAAAGGGAAGGAGAGAGAAGTGGCTCACGGGGAAAAAGTGAGCGTACAGTTTTGGAAATAAACCGAATGACTCGGCCTCAGACAGAAAGATGCGGGTATGAAAGAGAAAGCGAGAGGGAGATCTCTCTAATTGGAGTGGATAGACAGCGAGGCGCATGGCTCCCTCCAGACCATTAGAGAGGCCCGGGTAGAGAGGGTTTGTTCCCAGGAGGAGAGAGCTTGTCTTATGCTCAGCCATGGGGAAGAATCTGGCAGGGACTCTGATGAGTGGAGAGAAGCCAGGGGAGAAGATGGGCCCCATTGTCCTGTCTCGCTGATGAGGAAGAGGGGATACGGGACACTCCTCGCGAGGGAAAGAAGAAAGAGGACGGTGAAGACAGAAAGAGACAGCGGAGGGTGAAGAAATGGGGATGAAAGAGGGCGCGTCAAATGAAGGCGGAAAAAAACGAAGCGCAGACAGGATGAGACCGGAGAAGGGGAAGGAAGACGTTCTAAAGTTGTAAGAGGAAAAGCAGTCAGGAAGTGAAAGAGAAAGAAGGGAAGAGAAAAAGTGAGGAGAATGGAAACGGGGCGGGAGGGGAGAGCGGTGTCAAGAGAGGTGGATAAGGGGGAGGAAGAAAACAGGAAGAGGCTTATAATGCCGCAGTCGTCTCTGTTTCCTGTGCTTCTCGAGTGGGCTCTCCTGATTGGTTAGTTAGGGCGCTGGGGGGGAAGTTTACATCAGGGTTCGTCCTTCTGGAAAGAGACAGTTGTGTATCGAAGGATCCTGCTTTGATAAGGATAGTTATGGAGCCGAAAATGACAACGTGGAGATCAGGACGTGCAGCGTATTTAATGACGCCCGTGGCTTCCTCACCGTCACAACAGTGGCTCTGAAGCATTGAAGCGGTTAAATCTTAGATGATCACCACATATTTTATCACATGAAGAGAGATTCTGACGTCTCTGCTATGGTCAAACTTCAGCTGAGAGAAAAAAACACATTAGCTTCTCTATAAAGTCAACGCAGCCTTGGTTACTACCCTCTCTCTGCTGTGGGTCATCGCTCTCCCTGTTTGCTTGCACTCTTCAAGAGCAAACTGTTTGAGGTTTGTTGGACGAGGTGGCTGCATGTTTGCATGTCTGCCGTTGTTGTAAGCAAAACAATAAACCACATTCACACTGTTCCCGCTGCACTGTTCGTATCATGTTGCCAAAGAAACAAGAAACTGTGAGGCTGCAGATGGAGGGATGCTCCAAACTACATCAGGCTCTGGTGGTGAAACCTCCTGGGGCATGGAACCGTCAGTGGATCCTCATTTATTCATTTAGATATTGTAGGATTTCGTTTTTTAAAGTGGTCATAAACTCTAAGTTTGCCCTATGCTGTCATTGTACCGGAGATTGAGCTCTGACCCCAGGACTTGATTCCTTTTTCCAAAAACAAATAATTATAGAAAGCAAAGTTTTAGCCTTGGCTTAGTAATAACCCAGTTTCACTGTTGGACATGTGGTCCGTACAAATTAGAAGAGGATAATTACAGATCAGTCCAATATCTCACTGCTTCTCCGGTGCATTAGAGCTGTGGCTCCCAACCCTTTTGTGTCAGATGTAGCCCGGTCATTGTCCCGGTCAGATGAACTCAAGCACCCCTTCAGCCGTTTACAACCCACCACTGATGCAAGTGCATGATTTTTTTTTTGAACTATTACTGATATAATAATGGATGTTTCAATATATTTTTACACAAGTTGAACTGTCAGTGTTTAGCTCAGTTTGGTTGAAGCTGGACATCTCAGCCTGTCCACCGGCTATTTCAGCCATTTGTCCATCAGTATTAGCTAACTGCTATTGTTCAAACACTGTGATATTTTTGGCACAACTTGTGATGCTTAAGTGTTTTCACTGACTCAATATTTGGACATGTTTTTTTTTTAATCAAATTAAAATTTCTGTTTTATCAAATTACTGGAGCCAAACACGACATTAGCGTGACATTAGCTTTCATTAACTGAAAATCGGTGCAGATTGATTGAGAGCCCTTTGCCTCACCTTTATTCTCCCTGTTCTTTCTGCTCCAGGTCGGTGACAAGGTGATGGTGCTGAACCGCTTCGGGCTCTGGCAGGAGGTGGCGGTGGTGCCGGCAACCCACACCTTCCTCATCCCAGAGGGCATGAGCTTCGAGGAGGCAGCGGCCCTTCCTGTCAACTACGTCACCGCCTACATGATGCTGTTTGATTTCGGCAACCTCCGGCCCAACCAGAGCGTCCTCGTCCACTCTGCTGCAGGTGCAGAGCCAAAATACAAATGCATACATGCACACAGGGGACACATTAACTCTCTTATTTTACATCAGCCTCAGGTTGGGGTTGGATGCATCACTCTCCATGAAAGGTCATTAATTTCACTGATGGGTGGATTCGATATAAATTGATTAATAATTAATTCAAAAACGAAAACAAACATTGTTTTCCTGTTTACTGCAGTAGCTATGAGTAACTGTTAGTGACTCAAAGTTCCAATATAAGTTCATGTTGAGATCCTGCAGCAGAAAACCACATTTAATCAGTTTGATCTCAGTGTCAGCCCAGCTTCTCTGACTTCTCTGTCTTCAGGAGTCACACAGTAGAGTCTATTAAAAATCCCCTACAAAACCTCAAGACAAAAAGACACAAACTTGTGTGGTGGCATTGAGGAAACATTCTGTTATATTTACCAGACTCCTTCCCTCTCTGCGCCTCCTGTTTATGCTATTCTTTTCTATATAAATTATGGCTGCTGTAGAAGGCCCCATTGTTCATTAGTATAAGATATGGCTCAGCGAGTGCACTCTCTGCACTAATACTGGAGCACCTGCCACCTGGACTGTAAGGTCAAAGTTCAGCGTGAGTGGGTGGGAAAAAAGATGGGGATTGAGGGAGTAGAAGCACCTGTTTTGGGGTGTGATGCATGGAGCCTGAGAGCATTTGATTTTGCTGTATTTACACAATCAGGCCAGCTGGAGAGAATGGAAGTACATTAGCCAAAAAAAAAAAGGAAAAATTGCTCTCGCCTTGTTTCTCTCTCTCGCTATCTGCCGGTGTGCAGCTCTCACTTTTCCTCTGGTTCCCACTCTTTCTGTGCAAAGGGAGTCACAAAGAGATCCCTTGACATTTGGGACCGTGAGTAGGTGTGTAGATGTCGGAGGGATGTAAGCAAGTAATGAAACCTGAGCCTGTTTTCTATCTGGGAGACAAAAAAAAAAAAAAAAAATGACAGAGAGCTTTGGAAGAACGCCAACCCGTGTGGATGTGTCCCTTGGCATTAACACAATAATCCTAAAAATGAATGAATTCGAAAGAATTAACATTAAAATGTAGTTTCCCCAGAGCTGACTGACAGCTAACAGACTCATAGTTGTGGGATCGGCGGTCACAGAGGAATCCCAAATGTTTTCGTACACACAATATCATCCCGCTGATGTCACTCATCCCTGTGAACACAGACACATACTGCCAGAGGTTTTGTGAGCGTGTTTGCTATAGGAGGAATGCTGTGGACGTGTGGTGTAAGACACTTCTCCCTGCTGGTTCGGTGGAGGCGGCGTCTCTGGTTTCTCAGGGAAGGCTGCCAGTCTCGGCTCGCCAGCTGTCCGGACATCAGGATTGTAAAAGCACATTACTGAGGCTATGACAAAAACATTTGCTTAACAGTCTGCTCGCCTGCTCTCTGTCATTCTCCGCATGTGTAAATAATTATCATACTGTACGCTCTGCAGTGCTGCTCTGCCGAGACCTCAAAGCTTTGTAATAGCTACGCACATGACGGTAATGCCTCTCGCGAAAAAGGTGTCACCGGTGAGTGAGATGTGCACATTGTTCTCTCAGCACCGTCTCCCTGGGCTGCATGGCTCACATGGTGCTAGATGCTGAGAGTGTGTGTGTGTGTGTGTGTGTGTGTGTGTGTGTGTAGAGAGGGGGCAGGGAGTCCCACCTCTGAGTCTGTCAAAATTTCTTCCTGATGTTCTCTGATTAGAGAGATCAAAGGTATCTGCTGTGACAGGCCCAGAGAGAGAGAGAGAGAGAGAGAGAGAGAGAGAGAGAGAGGGGAAACAACATTGTGACTGTGAGTCTGTTTGTCTGATATTTTTTATATTATGAAGGAAATTGCAGCCAGGGTTGCAGATTACTTACTAAATGTATTCCATTACTGGAGCTTTTTATTTCCACAATATTATAATCAGCAATATAGTGCTGAATCTATAAATCAAATTAAATTATTTTTTAACAATTAACACTTTTGATAATCAGTTAAAAAGTTTTATATCAAGCAAAAATGTTGCACATATGAGGTTTTGCAGTTTTTAGATCATTGTCAGTTGAATATCTTTGCATTTTGAACAGCAGGTCAGACAAAGCAAGCACTATGAAGACTTCAGCGCTCTCAGAAACTGTACTGGGCTTTTTCTCAGTAGTTTCTCACACATTATGAACCAAACAATTAGAAGATAATAAAAATAATTGTCAGTTGCACACTTGAATAAATGTAACCAAAGGGCGTGGTTCAATCTTTGGCTTAAAAATAACTTTTAGAAACCTGAAGAGCCTTTCAGTATTTCATAAGAAAAAAAAGCAACAAAATAAATAGTTTTGTGTTGTCTGTTAAGTTTTTCTCTCATGACTCCTCAGATTTATCTTGCCGCCCCTCGTGAGCATCCTGACTGTGCTCTTTTCCACCACATATTCTGATGACTTGCAGTTACTTTGAAACCAACCCATTCACACATCATTTGTTTGGCTGTAATGCGTCACATGAAGATGTGGAACACCACCGCTGTTACCTCACTTGAAATTCCTCTTTCCACTTCTGAAGTTTTCCTTTTTTGGTGTCAAAATCAATTCTAAGGAACACATCAGAACACAAAGCGTTTTTTTGTTTCTTGATTATGAAACATTAATTAACAAGTAGTCTGTTTCTACTCAACCCCGCCCACAGCTCCGTGAACACCCCATCCGACCACTGACAGTATTAGTGTGTGGTTAAATGGCTCTGCTTCACCTCGTCAGACTGTCTCACAAGTCTTTGCAACTGGCAATTGCATATGAAGCCGTATATCCAGCTACTCAGTAATAATGTTGTGTCTCCTCACAACACTGCATTCCTGCTAGACCAGTTCATGTTGAGTTGAGCAAAGACACAGTGGTGAGCTTTTGCACCAGATTAACTGGGCTTGTTTGCACAGCCGAGAAGTAGCGGCGGTGCGGAGCGCGGACCCTCGGTCGCAGGGTTCAGTTAGGTAATGGCGATTTTTATCGTAGGCCCGTGTGAGATCGACAGCTTCTTATCGAAGCAGCCGCAGGGAAATTTCTCTTCTTCCACTGTCATAAATCTTTTCATCAGTGCATCTTTCTAGTAAATGCTTGACCCATCTCACAGTTGACCTGTTTATTCTCATAATAATCCGCTGATTTAATTACTTTAGGAAAATAACCAGCCTCCTTTCAATTACTTTTAGATTACCTTGTCCCCAAAGTCCCTGGAACTTGCAGCTAAACAGATAATTCACTCTAATTAATTAGAAAATCTAGCAATATTCTTATAGCATCATCATCTTCAACAGGGATTAATATTTCTATAGATATGTGCAGAATATGTTCCTGTCATTAATAGAAAATGTTGTCATTTATTTTTCTATTCACAGTATATTATAAGAGTTAAAGGAGAGGATCAGCGCCATTCTCATGTCTGAACACGACTTCCTAGAATGTGTAGTGACCTTTACTCACCAGGATCAGATGACCAGTGGTGAAAGTCTGGCTATCAGCTGGTCATGCTTTTATGTATGTGTGTGTGTGTGTGTGTGTGTGTGTGTGTGTGTGTGTGTGTGTGTGTGTGTGTGTGTGTGTGTGTGTGTGTGTGTGTGTGTAAGTAAACTCTGGTGAATAGTCCTCAGCTGCCTCTCTCGTGGGTCCGCTCCTGTCCTCCCCTCTCCAAACAATAGCTTGTTGTATTTCCTCCCATCGTGCCTCTCTTCTCCACCGCACATCTGCATCCTCCAGTTCTCCTCCTCCCCCTCCGGCCCTCCGTAACCTCCGCTCCCTCTGCGTGACCTCGCCATATCCGTGCTCGAGCCCTCGTCATCGGGGAACGTGCGCACGTTTCCCCCTTTGTTTTCCCCAGAGGGCTTGGGCGGGGGGAAGTTTGGTGACATTTGGATGTTCTGTATCTCGTGGGTCTTCCACGGTGCTCGGCCAACAGCTTTTCCTCTGACCTCTCCCTGAACTGGTCCTAATGTTTATGAACCCTGGCCAGCCAACCCGCCACCACACCCACACTACACATTCCTGCATACATATGGGGCTCCGCTGCTTCCAGTGATGACGTCCACCTCGGTTTTATTTATGAGATCTTCACTGACTGCAGGCCAACGTCAAGTGTCATGCATTGTGTTGCAGATGTGGAATGCATAATATGAATTAGGTGGTGCTGCAGGAGCCTGTGTCATCAACTTATCTGATGATTTTGCTTCATGGCCTCAGTCACCTTTTGACTTTTCGGCACCAACGCTGCCAGAGTTTGTGGTTTCATTCCAACTGGAGGAAAACATACTCATTAATAGCACCATAAGGTGCTTCGGTCTACTGAATGTCAGATGTTATCAATCATCTCCTCTCATAAAGCTCCACAGCCGTGTGTTTGAGGTTTGTGTGCTAGATTCCACACATCCTCAGAGCGCCGTTTATACTGGCCGTCACTAAACCTTTTATTTTCCCCACCAGCCAATTACGGTGGCCTCCATACTTGTGCAGCTGCTTCTTGTTGGAGTGTCAGTGTATGGGACTGAGTTACACCAGGTTACACTGAGGATTCTCCGGAAATACTTGATGTGTGAGGCTTCCAGCTCCTGCAAGTGAGAGTGATGAGTGACAGCAGCCACAGTGGACAGGTCAAGTCCTTGTTAATGGCAAACTGCAGATTCTGCACTTTAAAATTCAAGTTTTAAAGTTTTTTTTTTTGTTCTGTGTGCTCCAATATCGAAACATCCTGGATAATTTAAAGGTCCCATATTGTATAAAGGTAGATTTCTATGTCTTCTTTGATTATAAAGCAGGTGAAGGTTCTATTGTGAAAGTATCAAAGCGCTCAGTCCACAGAGAAATGCAGACAGCCTGTATTCAGGAACTGAGCCTTAAAACCAGCCGTCAGGACTTCTTGAATTCTGTGATGTCACAACAAAGCAGTCACCACTTTCAGCCACGCCCCAAGCCCCGCCCACATGGACCCACAATCCAACCTTGCAGGATTTGGATTTATGTGTGTTTACCCAAAATCTGCTATATTTTTATTGGATCACTCAGAAAACAGTCAGCCAAACAGAAGAGAGGCTCAGAGCATGACCTCTGATTGGCTCACCGACCTGTTGTTACTAGAGCTCCAGAGAGAAGCCTGAGAGAGGAGATGTAAAACTACACTGAGATGGTTTTTGGTTCCTAAAATCACAAATATGTCTTCTTATGGATACTTTGGTAATGTTGCAATTGGGAGGAAAACACTGAGTCATAGTTGCAAAATTCATCTAAAACTGTTTAGAGGTACAAACAACAGGATTTTAAAAAAAGAGGTATTTTCTCAGTTTCACAGTTTCAAGTTTCAACTTTCAACTTTTGTACCAACCTCTTTTTTGTCACTGTCTCTGCAGAACAAAAACGTTTTGAACCCTGGATGCCTGAAATCACCCGTCTCCCGACTCTGTAACTCAGTGAACTAAGTCCGAGAGTGAAGACCTTAAACACACTGTCTCTGTGCCACAAGCCTGGAAGAATATGCGTGTTGTTAGAGGTTTGCAGTTAATGCTTAAAGTAAGAAGAACAGGTGGCTGGATCTCTTGGTTTTGGTGAAAGAAAGCTCGGTCCTGGTGTAGATCTTCATGGCTGCTGTCAGACCTGTAGGCAGGGCCTCAGGCGTTATGAGCCTCAGTGCACAGCTGATTACAGATGGGATTGAAAAATGAGAAGCCAGAGAATGTTTTGGAAGAAGGACTGTTGCAAAAAAAAAAAAAATTAGTGAGTTATAAGGAAAGAAGGATTTTTCTGAATCTTATTTCTCCCGGGACTCCTAGATTGTTGTTCTCATTCATTATTCACCAGCTGACAAAGCCCCTTGCTATTTAAGCATGAGCTCAAGTGTAGTTACATCTCTCACTTTTATAGATCCATTGTTCCTGGGAGCTACGATAAAAGTCTGATGTGTCTTGAAAATGGTTTCCTCTCCTCTCTACTACCCACCCCACCCCCACCTCAGTCTGTCTGCTCGGGAGGTCTTACCCTAGTTTAGAGAATGCTAATTCAGTCTGACCACTAAGCGGGAGTCTGGGCTGTGTGGGTGAACCGTCTCTGTGTTCCCCGGGCCTGGCATCGCCGGCGGCGGATCAGCTGCACTGATAGGAGAGGGAAACCAGGGCAACCTCCAACCCGACCCGCCAATCACATCGCTCGCTCGCGCTCTCATCACTGCAGTGACAAATGACCCCATCTACCCCGCCCCCCACCCCCGCCCTAACCACCACATGCAGTCACAGGTGTATGTGAAACCTGTGTCAGGACACCTGTTTGTGTGTTTGTGTGTGTGTGTGTGTGTGTGTGTGTGTCAGTGTGTGTGTGTGAGAGAGAGAGAGAGTCTTTGTGGCTTAACAGGGTGAGTGTGTGCACCAGCTCGTGTTTCATTCTGCAGACGGGTTTAAAGAAAGTGGTTCATGACAGAAAAATATTTTGTGTCTGCACATGAGGTTGCATATCGTGTGTCTCTCTGTGTGCTGTGTTTGTGTTAGTGAGCAGTGTGAGAATCCCCACTCAGGAAATCACAGGGACCACCTTCACACACAAGCAAAGGATGTTTTTTTTATTTTCCTTAATTCACTCACTCAGGACCTAAAAATGGGCTTCCTCTTTGCTGCACAGAGAGAAATTCACCATCAGAGAGAGCACATTACACTGCTGTTAAAGCCCACACACACACACACACACACACACACGCTTCCACTGTCATCCCAGAAAAACACCAAGGTTACATAATGCAGAGTAATACCTCAAGAGTACACATTCACAAACACCAAACCACAGCCCCTATCACCGTTACAGGACTCACATCTGAACTCTGTTACTCAGACAATAAAATGTTCATTTATTCGGTTCAGTTTGTTGATGTTGTAACACCGCCACAGCCGGTCTGGGTAAAAAAAAAAAAAGAGATGCTTAGGTTCACATTTGTATTTCATACTTTGTCTCACCACAAGCTAATGATAGGTTAAGAAAGACAAGAGTCCTTGAGGAAAACGTGGAGATCAATGCAGAAGAGATGGAGCTCAGCGACCAGTCTTCTCTTTGGTGTTGACGGTAGCCTCATGGCGACCAGGTGTCTCCCCGCCCCACACTTAACACCTGAGATCACTGCCAGGCCGCTGCAGCTAAGACGTGCTGTGGCGTGAGATCATCTTTATTTCGATGAAAATCACGAGCGAGCCAATGAGGACGTAGATTGAGAGATGTATTAATGAGGACGAGCCAGACGTGGTATCCATCCCATTATTTTTTCATGAATCCGAAAAACATTTCAGATGTCCCCACCCGCCCCTGCTGTTGAACGCTGGGTGTGGAGCAATAACAGTGGCCTCTGTGTCAGTCTGGATTCCACTGTGTTTTGGGGGAAAATTCCTCCTCGCTGCTAACAGTCATGTTATGGAAGCCAAGTGCAATTTGTGCCAAAATGTGAGTATGTAAGGATTCAGGGAGAAGACAAAACCCTGCAGTGTGTCCTGTTTCTCCAGAGAGAGAAAAACAAAACAGATAGGTGTTTTGTTTTTTTTTTGTTTTTGTTTTTTTGGACGTTTCCTAATTGACAAGTGTAAACAACTCAATGAATCTTGAGGAGAACAAATGCAATTAGCAGCAAGAATTTGCTTAAGCTGCTTTCTCTTCCCCGTGCAGTGGTTAAGTGTTTGTGGATGGTCTTAAATCACACTCTGCCCCTACCTAGAGACAAGACTCCAGTCTAAAGAGGTGGCTATACAGAAAGAAATCAGGAAACCAGGGAAATAACAGGAACCAACGCACTGGGTTGATAAAAGTTTATAAGTAATCTCTGTGCATATTTGTGAAGATTAGCAGAAACCAGCAGCAGCCATTCAGGACTGTTCAAGGCTGCAGCCGCGCGCCACTCTCTTGTGTGATCTGTGTCTACATATGTATGGAGGTGTGTGTGTGTGTGTGTGTGTGTGTGTGTGTGTGTGTGTGTGTGTGTGTGTGTGTGTGTGTGTATTTGTGAAATGAGGTGGGGTGCGGTAAGGGGCTCTTGGCACAGCTTAGCAGTCTTGTGATTGGAGATCAGGAGTTTGTTCTAGCGGATTCAAAATCAGGCACCTTCTTCCTCTCTGGGCGCAATAACTCCTCGCAAACACAATTTAACACACCCACATATTTAAAAAACAAATCTATCAGATTATATAAATGGAATTTGTCCTGTTCTGTTGTCATCTCACCAATGATTTAGGGCTTGATGGGAAAGAAACTATTTGTTTCTTTAAGTACAAAAGCAATATGATAAGAACAAAGACTGATCTCTGCGGTGGTTGTTTTCCCGTCGCTCACTGACCTCATCGAGTAAACACAGGAGGGGGGAGTCGCTGTGTTTATGACAGCAGCGTTGGTTAAATATTAATATGTGAGTGCCCGGCTTAATGGATGCATCATCCTGTTGGACACTTCTTCACACCTGTATCTCAGGGTTGCTACTGTGTGGCGGAGTGAAAAACAGCTCTCAAAGACAAACAATGCATATTCAACGTTTTCTCACTTTGTTCTCTCTCTGCCCTCAGACCTCACACAAACATTCACTTGTGTACTTAAACCCAATGTGTCATAGGCAAACACATGTGTATTTGCTTGTAGTGTTTACATGTCTAAAAATATGTTTGCGTGTGGAGAAATATGCATGCAGTTACATTATGAGTACATCACATGTCACTGTGAGTAAATAACTCCTGAATATACACACGTCCTCACAGGTGGACGTCTGTCCGCCGAGAGGAACGAGCCACTCCGTCTGTCAAATACAAACTAATGACAAACTTGTGATCTGCCGTCAAATGACTCCTACATGTTCAAGGGGAAGAGCAGTCAATGAAACAAAATGGCTCCCTTTGCTCAGTCATTGCCGGCAATTTGGCCGAGGTTTCCTTGGCAACGCAAACCTGGTTTCTCACTGAGGACAAGGAGAGATGGTGTGCTGCTGTAACGCTGCCGCCACAGCACTCACATCCAACAGCTTGATTTTGTTTTCTCATGAGTTCTCGTCGCCTCAGTGTCAGCACGCGTGATTACAGTGATGCAGAGCCGTCTGTCCGTCTCACATGGGCTCCAACTACAAATCAGAAATGATTTTTGGTCTTTGGAGTGAACTTGAGGAAGGGGAAGGGGTCTGTTCAAATCATTTTTACATTTATTTTTAATCTAGGGACCATTTTTTGTAACAAAGTGCTCAGAAACAAACCTTCTCTCGTATCTGGTCAGAGATTTATAAAGAGGAGTATTTGAATTGGCCTTAATCTTATCATTAGATCATTCTTTTAGATAGTTCTTTTTTTTTTTGCCTGTGTCACTGTTGAATTCATGCGATAATGCAGCCTCAGAGAGCAAATGCCAGGATGTCACTGAGGAAATTGTGTTATTTGGGTAGTTTGCTGGCTCCGAATCATTTTCATGCAGAAATGAAGGGACCAGAGGTTCATCTGTGTCATCTAATGTTCTGCCCGTACAGCTGATATAAAGACATGATACTACTGAGTAGTACTACAAGATATTATTAAGATATTTAGTAGATGTACATGATCAAACATCATGAAAGAATTTAACTACTTGAAAAATTGTGCAATTACTGGCCCAGTTACTCAAAACAGACCATAGAAGAAGTGTGTGTAGTCAGTTTAGAAGGACAAAGGAAGAAGAGTTTCAGAATGACATCACATGATAAAATCTTAAATGTACCAAATTAGAAAAATATCTTCCTCTTTGGTTCCTTTTGCACAATCGAAATATGCAAAGACCTTCTCCCATATGCATGTGTGTGTATGTCTTTCTGCTTTCCACACTTTTTAAAATGGCTGTTATTTAAATGCTCATGTTGCTTTGTGTTGCATTACTCTCCGGTATCAGATAAGACGTGCTCTTAACTCGGCCAGGCATAAAAGACCTTTATGGATGCCTTTCATTTCAAGTCCTCAAGTCGGCCCATGTTTCAAACGAGCCACTGCTTATCAGTAACCTATTACTTCTTGCTCCGGCTGCCTCAGCAAACACCGGCTGAGGCATTTGCCACAACTATGTACACACGTTCAAATACAGCGAACGCAAACACAGATATCCCAAACATCCACTGAAGCACGCAGACCTACAGCATGTTGTCTTTTAAAAGTTATCTTGGACAATGTATCACATTGAGTTTTCAGCTGGCATGGTCACAAGGAGCTGTGTTTGTGTAATTTGTGATAGAATGTCCTCCAGTTCTCCTTCCCTAACAAAACAGATACTTCAGCTACATTTTTTCATCCAGTGGAATTCTAGGCAGGTTGTTTTGAATAAGGGAGCCAACAAAAAAAAAATTAGATGTGTCATTTGAGCTACAATGGCGACTTTCTCCAGAGTTCGATATGTGTGTGTCTGTGCATCTGTGTGTGGGTGTCTATTCTCCCGAGGGCCAGCTGGGGTAATTTGATTGTGTTCATTGCGCTCTTTACATACCCCTGAGCAAAACACATCCACGCCGTCTTGTTCGGGACGATAAATAATGTAAATCACATTTACCTGCCAAAGAAAACACATGCGGGATGGGAATTCTCGCTGCTGCCTGCAACAACTGCACTCGGTTCATCTTTTGTCAGGGGTCTTTGCAGTAGAAATCAAACAAAACCATGACCATGCATTAACCCGAGCCCTCGTCCATCAGGTGGTGTGGGTATCGCAGCCACCCAGCTGTGCCAGACGGTGAAGGATGTGACTGTGTTCGGCACGGCGTCGGCCAGCAAGCATGAGACCATCAGCCAGGGCGGAGTCACGCATGCCATCGACTATCGCACCAAGGACTATGTGGAGGAGGTCCGCAAGATCAGTCCCAAAGGTGAGACACTTGGCCATCAGTTTGTGTGTGGAGGGTTGTGCGAGGGGAAATAATGTTAGATAAATGGCCCAGTGTAAACTGTATATAAGTCAGGATTTACAGTGATATGCTCTGAGATTGTTTCATAGGAGGAATGGTCCAGATCGATGTATTCCCACTGGCACAGAGCAATACTGTGTGACTGCAGCATTTGTTGAACAGTGCTGAATAAAGTGCAGACAGTGATATGATCCATTTTCATACACTTTGTCTTTGTGTGTGTGTGTGTGTGTGTGTGTGTGTGTGCGTGTGTTCTTTGGCTGCCATATAGGGAGTCATTATCCCTACCAAACAAACTCATTGCAATAAGGAGTGACTGTTTGGATTCACATCGCCATCAATAATGTATCTGCAGAGTTTTATGTAGATGTGGCCCTGGACTCACTAAGAGGCCACACACAAAAAAAAAATGCTGCTTTTCAGCAAAATGAAGCAACGTCCAGTTCCTGTTTCTTCTTGTGCCTACTGCTGTGTTGGAGACTCTTATTATGCTGGAGGCTCATTTCATAGTCAGCTCTCCAACCCGTCTCTGTTCTTTGTAGCACAGAGAGAGACAGACAGAGACGGATAAGAAGAGGGCAAGAACTGACACTTGAGACAGAATGTATCTAATTAGAAGCCTGGATCAATGTGCAGCCCTGCTCGCTACCTTTCCCCCTGTCTTTGGCTCCCTGTCAATTCATCTGTGCTGCGGTCAAGGCAGAGTCCTGCTGTGAGCCTCCCACAATCAATAGAAGCAGGGTTTAACGGAGCGAGGAGGGGTAGCCCAATTTGAGGAGTCCCCTCTGGCACAAAGGATCGTCATTAAGGTTGATTCTACGGGGCCAGACATTAATAAGCCACAGAGAAACCTTCATAGTTAGGTTGCCATGCTTTACCATCTGCTCAGAGGTTGGTTTGTTATTCTGTCCACCCAGGAATGGAATGAACAATGATGGGGGAGATGTTTTATCCCTCTTGTTTTATCAGTGACAAGAATGAAAAAACATAAAACCAGTAAGATCTAACCCGCTCCCCTCCCCTCCCCTCCTCTCCTCTCCTCTCCTCTCCTCTCCTGGCATATGTATGGGTTCCTCTTCATGTAAACATGGCACAACTTGGCTACACTCACTACTCCTAGTGAACTCTGGCATGCGGAGGGGGCTGCTGAGGAGACTTGGCAGGCTGCTCTCTGAATTAACACCAGTGATAACTGTCCACTTCTTGTCTCTCCTGCTCCAGGGCTGGACATAATACTGGACCCTCTCGGAGGATCAGACACCCATAAGGCCTACAACCTGCTGAAGCCTATGGGCAAACTTATTACCTATGGTAAGTTCAAAAAAAAAAATAAAATCCTTTACCTGAGAGTGCATCAGTCGTTTTGGAGCGGCTCTGTTTGAATCCTCACTGATACAAGACAGCTTGTCCAGGAGCTCACTAGGCAAGAATAGTCAAGAGTTAATACCCTGTAAATGTGATTAAAATGGTCAACTTGGAAGAATGCTTGCCAATTTCCCCAATCCCCACTGTTTCCCACACAACATAATTAGATTCAGAAGCACTTTTTTGCGCCAGAGTCAAATAAAAATTTAACTTGAAAGGCAAATTTGCTGTAAATGAAAAGTCTTCTCCAACAGCACTTGCCTTCAGGCTGGATGTGCCTCTCCAACCAAGCTTCACTTGAGTTTTATTTTTGACAGTTAACACAACATCTTATGTAGATAATACCTAAAGCCAAACATGTGGCTCATGAAGCTTGTTGGCAGCGCTGCACAGTATAGGAAGCATCAAGGGTTCTGTATAAGTTACCTGCACAAGCTAGCAGCCATAGACAGAAATGCCCATGAACAGGCTCTTCCTTAGTGGGGCTCATTAGCTGCCTGTTATCATTAACAGGAAGTTCTTTACTCAGTGTTACATGTGATTTATTGCAAAATAACAAGCATTTGATAGCAAAGCCCTCCAGCTGAATATTGACCACATCAGTTCAGTCTATAAAATAGTCATGGGTTTCCACACTTGCCGTACGATAAAGCTGCTTCCTGGTGGGCAGTGTGACCTCTCTGCAGAGGTCCGTGTCCTCAGTGTGCTGTGTGTCATCCGTGGGAAGGCCTTTACGCTCGCTCTGTTGCGATGCCAATCTGGAACCAGCGTGCATGCAACAGTGGGCGGGGTCGGCATCCACGGAGAACAGGGCTTTGCCTTTGCATGTTGCACAAAAACCCACTACCCAGCATGGTGCCCCCCTCCAATCCCCCCTCCTCGCCCATTCACCCGCTCTCACCCCTACAGAACCCCAACCTACCCGCCCGGTCCCTCTGTGCTGGCCGCTTCTCTTCCAGCTTATCAGAAGTATGCATGGCGGAACAATGGGCGTTCTATGCACACGAAACCTGGAATGTGTCTGAATGTAGCGGGCCGGGTCCCTCTCTTCTCTCAGAGCGAGCTTTGTGTCCCCTGTTTCCCCCGAGAGAGAGGCAGAGACATTGAGAGCATAGGAGGCTGTGTGAACACAGGAAGAGGGGATGGGAAGGTGATGTGGTGACAGTCAGAGCTGAGGTGCTAAAGTGGTTTTCAGGGTGAAAGGTGTAGGCGAGAGTGTGAAGGTACATGGGAACAGAGGTGGAACAAAAATATAAACCATAACTAATGAGCAGAGGCACTTGGCAGGAATTAATGTTGATTTGGCATGTCACCAAATACTGAATCAGTCTATTATTGTCGTAATTGTAATAAAATGTCATAAAATTGGAAAAACCTAAAAGATTTCTTTAACAAACACACATTCAATAACTTAAAACAGTGAAGGCAGAAAATTTTCACATTTTTTCGTTATGGCTACATAGCCAGCGTTAGCATTAACAGCTCTTTACTTACAAGTGTAGAAGAAAGTTCAGCATCAAACTTCATTCTTTTCTTCTCCTGAAGTTAGCATGCTAACCAGCTCCACCTCCGACCTGTCTTGCCACTCTCCAATAGCAACTCACTGTAGCCTCCTATCTCCCCTGAAGAAGTAGCACTGCTCAGAGGGAGTATTACAACCTCTTGTCTTGCAAACACAACAATGGCCCAGCAAGAAACCAGATTTCAGCAGCAGCAGCAACGTACAATTATCCCCTTTAAAATAACTTTGGTCAATTATTTTTCATCGATCAAATAATCAAGTGACTGTTTCACCACTAAAACAGATGAAGGCAGGTGATTAGGTGACAGCAAAGTGGGTGAGGTCAGAGCAGAATAAGGAAAGGAAGAAAGTGGGAGTCAGGGCAGATAACTTGATAGTAGATGAATCACACTTCTAAACAACGCATCATTAGGAAATCAGTTATAGACAGGGAGTTAGAAATTTACCTGAGAATAAGAATACACACCTGCACAGACTGTCTTCGACAGACTTTATCTCCCAGGCATCCAGACTTTATCTTCTCTGTCAGGTACGGCTAACATGCTGGCAGGCCAGAAGAAGAACCTGCTCGCCGTGGCCAAGAACTGGTACCACCAGTTCTCCATCCACACGCTCAGCCTGATCCAGGGCAACAAGTCGGTGTGCGGCTTCCACTTGGGCTACCTGGACGGTGAGACAGAGCTCATCGCACAGGCCATGAACACCATCCTGGATCTCTACAAGCAGGGCAAGGTCAAGCCCCGCATCGACTCCACTTGGCATCTTGAGCAGGTCCGTGTCTTCCATTTTCTCCACGTACACTATTGTTTCTTATGTGGGTTGTGTCAGGAATGATTAAATTCTCTATATGCCCTATGAAGATAATGTTTTTTGCATTATCTCGTATAGTATTTGCAATTTTTATAACCAGCGTTGGGGAATATGATGATATATACAGTGAAACAATATTGTACTTCATCATTTCTACCAAGACCACAATCCATTTAATATTTCTGGTTTCATTAGGACATTGCAGGCAGTGTCAAAAATCATTGAGGAGGGCTATTTCTTGGCACTAGTGAATATACATAAGTATAAGTATTATATATATATATATATTACAAATATAAAAGTGTATTTATAATTGAACCAAAAACAAATCTTATCTGTTTATTTAATCTATAAACTATTTTTCAGCTCAATTTGCTATGTCACAATATTTATCACTATCATGATAATAGAAAATGTATATTTTCCTAATCATCCACCCTATTCACTGTATTTCTATTGCCTCTATGACTGTATGAGCTGCCATTTTTTATGTCCCCTTAGGTTGAATCCATCCAAAGGTGTATTTCCAACAGCGGGCCTCTGTATTTGAATTTCAGATCCATTTATGCCTGGTTGTTAGTGTAACCAAACGCATCCGTGTGCGCCTCAGCCTGAATGACCAGATGATTCATTGTGACATGGCTGCATTTACATTATTCACATGAATGACATGCATTTTTACACCTCGTGCCTCCGACCCAGAATGACTGTGAACGTCAGGTGGGTCTATGCGCTTGGTAGTGGGGATCTGCAGGAGCTGGGTGTGGCCCAGATTCAATAAGACTCACATTCAGCAAGTTTGTCGACAAGAAGCACTGTATCTCCTCTATCGTAACTCACTCCAGCCAGACAGAGTCAGATTGTTGCTGACAAAATTAACACTGCGAGCAGATATGAATAGAGAGAGTGTGAAAAACACAGGGAGAGAAAGGGAGTCAGAGGCTGACATCTTCTGTTGTCAAAGTCGGAGCTGGTCAGTATTTTTGGCCTGTGTGGCTGCAGCCAGAGAGAATCACCCGCTGTCTTTCTCCGCCATCTGACGCTCTTTCTCTGCCCCTCCATCTGCCCGCTCTTCATATCAGACCCTTTCTCTCTGTCTTTAGGTTATTGACTCTCTCTCCTTCTCGCTGTGTTCTCTCCTTCTCCCTCCTCACAGTGCATCTTTTTTGCTTTTTCTCTCTTGTTGCTATGGTGACATCCTTTAGTCGGTGTGTGCGTCTGTCTCAGGGAGGGGCCCTGATGTATGAAAAAGAGACATTGAAGGAGGGTGGAAACACAGAGGGGAAAGGAAGGTATATCTCACTCTGGCTTGGTGTGTAAAAGCTTTTGGGGGGTGTCTGCGAACAGTGATGCTCATAGTAGCAGCAGACACAAAAGGCTGTTGGGCGATAGTAAATCAAATACTAGATGACTTATTACAAATGCCACGCCCTGCCCCCATCCATCACAGCGTCTCTTCCATTGTCACTCTTTGTTTTTGCTCCAGTAATCAATAAATATGCTTGGGCAATATCTGTAAATTAGCATTATTATCCCTCCTTCCCCTGGTTTCTCTTCATTATCTACATCTGCACTGATACCCACAAGGATAACACAACAGTCATGTCTGTAGCCGCAAATAGCACACTCCAGTCCAGAGATGCCTGGGAGCCAGAGAGAGGCTGACGGATCTTAGAGAGCGAAGGGTGGAAGTGGGTGGAGTCGTCAGAAGGGCTTCAGTCGCTCTAACTGTGACTTTCATTCACATTGAAGATGATTCTTATAATTCTGGGACTCACCCCTCCCTCCTCCTCCTCCCTCCCTCCCTCCCTCCCTCCCTTTCAGTTTCACTGAGGCGTGTTCCTCGATCATCCGAAGGACACCAGTTGCTCCCTCTGTCGTCATCGCCCCCCACCCACCCACCATCCCTTCCACTTGCAACACCCACTCCCCCCTCTTTCCCATGTGTCTGAGTCGTCAGGGCCACGTTTCAGCCAGGCTTTACGTTGCTAGGAGATGGCCCCGTTGCCGTGGCATCAGTCGTTAGGTGGTCTGCCTGCCTCGCACAAACAGGGGGATTGGCTGAGGGAGTCGGGGAGGTGGGGGCGACGGAGACGGGAACAGACAGTGGACAGAGCTTGGTGGTCAAGAGGAGGGTGGGGCTGGTCTGGCTGGGATTGATACTCAGTGGGATCAATCCTTCTTTGGATGGGGGGGGGGGGGTCGCCAAAAGTACAGTAACAGTTTTAACTATAAACAAAATACTACGACAAAATTGTGACTGTGGTCAGTGGATTAGCCACTTCTGATTTTACCACCAGTTTAACCCAGGAAGTGATTTGTCTGTCCCGGGGCTTCACCTGTGATGAAACACTCTCGTCCAGCTGTGGTTTATTGGTTAATTCATCTGCAACGGCCTCCTCACATCACAGGGAAGAAAAAAAAGTTAATACAATTATAATCATCATTTTATTTGCCTTGTTAGTGAGTCTGCCCAGTGAAAAGAAAATTAAATCCATTCAAATTCAGTTAAGACATCACAGCAGCAAGAATTCTCATAAATCATGATATAAGCGTTCAAAGTAGAGCAGTTCTTAAAAAGTCCATCACCTAAAATTGACCCCAGAGCCAGACCAGGGTCGAACCGGGGTCTCAGAACCAACATCACCTGCGTCATTCATGCTACGGGTCGACAGCCACAGGTCTGTGCGCCTGTGATTATCTGAGCTCAGAAGAGATAGAAACAAATGTCTCATTTTGTTTTGCACCTTCACAGTTTTCCTCAAACAAGCTCTCACTTTCTGCATCATGCCACCTCCATCTCTTGCCTACATATAATCTTAAATAATGGGAATAAATGTCATTATATTTATACCTAATAAATTCTAATATTGGAAGTATCTGTTTGTGTTATTCCCTCCATTTACTTTGTCATCCTCCTGTTTCTCTGCTGAAACAATCTCATTTCCTCTCAAAGATTATTAAAGTCTCGTCTAAACAAATGTAATTTCACATATGCTGCATATTAAACTAATATTTGAGGGGTGCCCGCTTGGAAGATTTGTTTCTGGTGTGTGGTAGCAAAACAAGATAATAAGCGCAGAATGCAGAGAGGCTCGTAGTGCTGTGGAAATGTGTTGGTGGAAGAGAAAACGGCTGCTGCTCTCAATAGATTTTTCTCAATGACGGGTGTATTTAAAATCCTCCTTGCCCTCCTCTCACCCTTTGCTCTTTCATCTTCCCTTACGTAACCGTCTCTCTCCTTTCGTCTCCCCTGCAGGTGGGCGATGCCATGAGGAAGATGCAGGAGAGGAACAACATCGGCAAAATGATCCTCACCACGGAGCCGATGCCCGAGGAGGAGAAGAAAGAGGAGCCCAAGAAGGAGGACAAGAAGGAGGAAAAGAAGAAGGATGACAAGAAGAAGGATGACAAGAAGAAGGACGATGCCAAGAAAGAGGAGAAGAAGGACGACAAGAAGAAAGAAGAGCCCAAGAAGGAGGAGAAGAAGGAGGAAGAGAAGAAGGAAGAGGTCAAGAAGGAGGAGAAGTGAGAGGGAGGGATGGAGAGTCAAGCAGACCACCTGGGGGTTTGTGTCCTGGGAGCAGGGGGTGTGGTGTGGGATGGTGGGGTGGGGTCGGGGTGGGGGTAAGGATGGAGATGGAGATGGATGGTGTGGGAGGGTGGGGGTGGAGCATAAAACAAGAATGGGAAGGAGTTAGAAGGGTAGATTACAAAATTATCACACCACTGTCAGTCTTTCATCTCCTCCGCTTCACCCTCGAGTCCACAATGGCAGTGATTACTCAGGCCTGGCTCCACCCACCCCTCCCCCCTGCCCTGCCCTCCCATACAATTTTCGAGCCTTTATCTAAAAGAAAAAAAGAATCCAATCACTTGTGCCACCTTGTGAGCTCCAAACGTTTATCCCCGCCTCACAAGAAAAAACAGTCGCAACACTCGGAAGATTTCTTCCTATTCGGAGCCATGGAGGACCGTGGGTAGGGTCCAGGCTTGGTGCAAATTACTGTCTCCTTGACAACCGTAATCCCCGCTCGCACTTCGGCCCCACCCTCGACCCCACATGCCCCTCCGCACCTCAACTCCCACTGTGCTAAATTGTTCTGCTCTGACTTCCACCTGCCACCTACTCTCTCTCTCTCTCTCTCTCTCTCTCTCTCTCTCTCTCTCTGTCCTACCCCCC
>NW_019524996.1:968977-1016104 GCF_002814215.2 Seriola lalandi dorsalis | reverse complement strand
ACACCACCCCCCATCCACCCACCCAGCCACGGGCCGGACCCACAGACAGGCAACAAAGACAGGCAGACAAAACCGAGAAGAACCACACCCACCCACACGTTGCTCTCTTGGTGTCCAAACACTTATAGTTATGTCACTGAGAGTGAGTCAGAGATGCCTGTGATTGGCTCGTGTACCCCACCGCCCCTGGAGATATTTGCATCCTGGTTTTGATCATGATGTACGACTGCTCAGACAATGCTGTAAGGCCTAACATTGGTGATTTTATACGTGTGTATCTCGGATATAGCTCGCATCGGCCTCCATCAGCGGCATGGGAAACAGCTCCACAATGCATGCGTTCCCACCAGATTTCAGTGGAAGTTAACATAGCGGCCGCAGTTTTGCACTTGCCTGAATATGAATTTCCCTCATAATGAGCCTTTCTGTGCCGCGTTGAATAGGGAGGCAGAAATCATTGCTCAGCTTCCTTCTCCTTAGTTACAGATTTTTCTAGCTGACCAACTGTTGGCAAGAAGTGCGCAGTGCCAATTAAGAGAGAATTTGTTTCTGTTCAAACAAGCCACAAATACACACATATACACACACAAACATACACACTCTGAATGTGATGAAAGGGCCACTGTCATGCTGAGACAGTGAAGCGTCTGAAATGAGCAAGTTAAGAAGGTGAACACCAGTCCTTTCTCCTCGGGATCAGATCCCTTTTTTTTTTTTCTATCCTCCTCGAGGCATTCCACGGCATTCTGCTGCTTTCACAGCGGCCGCTCGCCTGTCCATCACCCTGACCTGAGAGAGGAGAATTCAATTCAAGCTGGCGTCCATACTTTGCCTCCCCTCCTTCTCTCCACTCTCTCTCTCTCTCTCTCTCTCTCTCTCTCTCCCTCCTCTTTCCATTTCCCTCTCTATGGTCGGCATAGCAACAGGCGTCAGGCTCGTCAGAGATGGCACTGTGGTCTGTTTCTCTGACTCCCTCTCCCTGTGTCTCTCTTTTCTGCCTCCCTAACTCTGTATTTGCCAGCAGTCGGTGCTGAGGACCAGTGTTTCAACAGGTGTAACATGTATTAACAAGTTCTGATGATAAAATCAGGAGGTGAAGCAGTTTTTAAGGCTGTTAGAAAATAGCGCCTGCAAACTGTTTTTTTTTTTTTTTTTCAAACCAGTCTGAAATTTAAACAAAGTATTGACAATGGTGTGCCATTAGGAGCATACAGGCTAAAGCAGCACACCGCTCCCCCTAATGGCCAGTACGAATCTCGCCCGTCTGGTGTCATGTTAGAAGTCCACAAGTATAATCCTAAATGTTTCATCACAAATCCCTCTGGGTGGGCTCTAAATCTTTCATGTAGATGGATTTCACATCTTACAACCTTAGACATTTATCTACCTGCCAGCCTGCCTGTCTGTCTGCCTGTCTGTCTGTCTGTCTGTGAGCCCGGCCCCGGTGTTGAGACTCAGATGGTGACTAGTGACTTTGTAAAAAACAGAAACAAAACGTTTAAAAAAATAAAAATTTAAAAAATTAAAAAAAAAAAAAGAGAAAGAAAAAAGTTGTTGTGTTAGCATGAGTGGCCTCCCTCATGTGCTGTGTGTGGTGTGCCATTGTGTGTGAAGATGTGTGTGTGTCCTCAGGTCGTTTGTCAGGTTTTAAAAACACCCATCCCTATCCCTGCGACACCCCCAACCCCCCCCCTACCCCCCCCCCCACACACACACTCCTCTGCTACAGTATTATGTAGCTCCAACCCAGCCCTCCCTCCTCACTCTCTCTCTCTCTCTCTCTCTCTCTCTCTCCCTGTCTGATAAGAGGCCTGTGTTATGAGGACAGTTGGTATTAGTATTTTGCACTCTGCTCGCTGATCTTAATGCACTTACAAGCATGGCAGTCGCACTCCAGTCCCACGCAGGCTTTGATTGTGCTCCAGGTCTGCAGCCTGTTTCCCATCATCCACTCCCAGTGTATCTGCTGAAGCTCACTGAAAGGACAGGTGGCACACACACACACACACACACACACATATATAGAAACACACACTCATGTAGAGGTCCCCCCTCATTTTCAGCTTGCCAGTCCCTGTCCAGGCCAACTTCTCCTGGGTGGCAGCTAAAATCAAAGCATTCATCCATCCTTGACTGTGGGAAGTAAAATATGGAGCAGGGCGGAGTGGACTTGGCTGGAGTGTGACCGCCACGCTGGTGTGGGGAGTGACTGTGTCCTGTCAGCCTCTGGTTAGTGTTCTGTTCTAATCTGCTGGGCTCCCTTTGTGAACCTGTGGACGGTGCTTCTGTTCCGAGTGCCATGTGAGAAACAAACGCTTCAGTGAAAAAAAAAAATGAAAAAAAGGATGTTTTACTTAATATGTTATTTTAATTTACCTTTATATTTTTGTTTGTTTGTTTGTTTTTTTTTTGTTTTTGTTTTTGTTATCCAAGGGTTTAAAGTTCAAAGCTCATACTCTTTATGTGGGGACCTGCCAACCTGCACTCCTTTTAAATGTGACAAAGTCTTTCTGTTGGTCTGAACCATGTGTGCCAAATTGTATGTATATTCCTCTGTCAATGCTTTGAATATTAACAGTGCATAAAAAATATGAAGAAAATTCTGTTTTTTGGATGCATTTCCGTCAACCTTGAAGAAAAAATGGAAATACAAAAGAGTTGTGTCAGATTTGTATCCCAAATGCTCATGGGTGCTGACAGAATTTTTGCTGCAGTTTACAAAAGGTTTAACACAATTTGTAGTTTTTGATTGGTTGGAGTCTTTCTCAAGCGAAGGCCTGCACTGTGCCTCTCTCCTTGCACACAGCTTACCTCAGTCCGAGGCGCCTCCCTCCATCTTTATGTCCTTTTCACTGTGTTTTACCAGCTCTTACATCATGACGACCACAACAGGTTGATTCCTCCTACTTGTTTACATCATAATATCAGTATCACAGTGAGAAGGAACTGGATAAGGTGCATTTAAGGTTCAAAACTCCACCAAAAGACATATAGATTCACAGAAATTACAAAATTCTTCCAAATCCAAATCTCCATGGTATCCCTCTCTATGGATTTCTGTTTCTTTCAGTTTGTTTCCAAATGGCTTGTATAGCAAGCGAGGGAGCAGATGTTTTTGCACAGCTGTTGCAGGGATGCTAATACTGTAACGCAGCTGTGTAAGACCCCAGCTTATTGGCTGATCATAGCTCAGCCCTGGCCTGCCCCAGACACAACATTTCCGCTTTACAGCTGATCTCAGTTCACTCAAGGATTATTAGAGTCGTTCCTCTTTTCCTGTGCTGCATCCGCAGAGCGCCTTGGCCGGTGCTACAGTCGCAGTCCAGCAGCAGCAGCAGCAGCAGCAGCAGCAGCAGCAGCAGCAGCCAGCCAGCCAGCCAGCCAGCCAAAACCCCCTCTCCTTCTCCCTCCATTCACATCCATTGCAAATAAAACCCTGCTCTGACATCTGGAATTTGAAATTGCATGCATTCATCTGCATGTGGAAAACGGATTATAATTTTTTTTTTTCTTTCAACATTTTCCACTTGGTTCTTCAGAGCTAAGATGCCTTTGAGATGAACTCAATCAGTGGGGCGGGTGTTTCATGTCTGGGGGTTGGGGTTCGACTGGATCTGTTGGTTAAACTCAAGCCCACCCCCTCTCTACTTTGGCCTGCTGCCTGAGAGCTTTTCCACCATGGTGAAGCTGCAATGTATGTCATCTTGAAATGGTTTCCCAGTCATTCCAGACACTTATGCAAGAGTACTTAGCAACTCAGAGATATGCGGGAGAAAAACAGTGTTTCAAAGTAAAAGTACACAAAGTGGTAATTTTCTGAACAGTTGCAGTTTTAGATTTGATTTTACTAATCAACACTCGTAGTTTTAGGTCTGAAAAACACACTAAGACAATGAGTGTAGTATTTCCAATAGTTACTCTTCTGTCTGTCTTGGCTTGTGTAGCTGAAGTCCCTCACAGGCACCCACCGTTCAGCTTTGAGGTGAATTTCTTTCTCTTTTATATGGTTTCTCAGGTCATTCCAAACAGCGTTTTTCGTCATGTAAGAAACCACTTCATTTTGCATTCAATAACAAACACAACATCACTCCGTTTCATTGAGTTCACTGCACAAACTGTCACACCAATTTTCCTTCACGCCATCGATGTTTGATGTAAGCTTTAGTATTGCGAGTCAAAAGGAGAGGTTCTGTCAGTGGGTCATTTCCAGATACAGAGCCACTGTCTTCACTCATCCACACTCAGAACCCAACTCAGAACCCAAAACAGCCACATCTGCCTGCAGCTATTGTTTCCTTAGCAGTCATTTTAAAGGTTTTTTGCAATGCAGCCACATCACAGCAAACATTGCAGAGATGCTAAGAAAGTACAACCTGGCTGGGCTTGTCGTGTACAGTACTAGGATGCATGTTTAGTCGACCAGATAATAAGGCATGTGTGTATGTACAGCTCACCGTCTCTTTCCACGTTAGTTTAGTAGTCATGTAGCGGCGTGGTGTCAGGGAGTGAGAATGCCCTTCCAGTTGTATCAAGTTGCCAGCTGAAGCCAATCCACTGCCCCCCCTGTGCCACCTGACTCCCTGTCCTCACCTTCAGCATGGGCTCTCTCATGGCCAGCTGGTGCTTTCATGATACACCTTAACCTATCTCTGGGAATGCTTCAGAAACTCACTTCACATCCATCCCGCTACACATCTCCTGTTAGAGTTCAGTCACCACTGGTAATTTTCTACAAGGCATACCCAACAGGTTGATTTCTAAGCTAGCACTCCTCTCCTCTGTCCTTCCTTGTGTTGTTTTCTTCCTGGTTGCAAACACTCTTCTCGTCTCGACTTTGTTTTTTAAACCCTTTGAATTGATGCTGCTTCTGTGCTTGACTCTGGGTTTACTGCGTGGTGCCATGTTGTCCACATGGCCTCTAGAGCTTGTAACGCTTCAGTGTGTAATGTTACCATATGCCTTACATGTTTTCCAGGACTAATAAAAAAAGCATAACAAAAAAACATCAGATGTGCTTTTTTATTTCTGTGCCCATTCTGAAAAAACTCGAGAGATTTTTACAAACTCATATTTTACAAATATCTTCTTCCTGTTTCCTTACTTTTCTTAAAACCAAAACAGGACCGTACAAAATCTATATCTATACAGTAATATGCACACAATACTGTACAAAAAACATCTTTACAAAACAAGCTGTTTTCAGGAATGTTATTGAAATAATGAAGATGTGATGGTTGGTCTCATTTGTCACAAATGAAAAATTATAACTCGTCTGTCTATCTAAAAGAAAGCAACGGTGAGGCAGGTTATAAAACTTTTAAAAATCCAAAATAGCTGCAATTAGAACTATCTCTATTATGTAAAAAAAAAAGATCTACATTTCTATATACATCATCAAACATCACAAATTAATTAAGAGTATAAAAGTAGATGAGAACTTTTGTATATTCTTAAGATTTGGTTGGTGGCTCTTGGATCCCATGGGAGGTCAAGACCTGAGACAAGCGACTCAAGTAAGTGGAATCTGGGTAACCGTTCCTGAGAGAGACAAAAAGAAGACCGCTCATCTCAGATATACATGGCCTAGTGTATGTGACCTTCAATCTTGCAGCTCTGGTAGATATTCCCACTGGCATCACTCACCCTGATTTGCCTCCCTGTAGGCTGGTCTTGTGTGGGATGCAGTCCCAGGTGACCTTGGCCCCTGCCTCTTTGCCTGTCACTGTGAAGGTGAGTCCCTGCCTGAAGGCTTTCTCCAACCTGGGCAGGAGATTCCTCGTCATCTCGCAGTCAGGGAGGAAGGCTTCAAACTGTCCTCCTTTAAATGGTTTTCCTGGAGATGGGTGATCTATCTGGTAGGACAGTAAGCAAAGAACACAGTCATAAACAAAGCCTCTAGATATTACCACACATAAGCACAAAGTAAAGTCCTATTATTGACACAGCATCAACCTGCACAGAGGATCAGAATTTACACTCTGTTGTACTATTGACGACTTTTGACAATAAACAAGCACGTGCTGACTGGTGCTTGCAGATCACAGCGGAGCAAGAAACCCATGGAGGACGAGAACTGTAACTATCATTTCTGCCACATTATAAAAAAACAAACTCTATGAAGGGTGTTAGGTGAAGCTAAATGCGTCTTCACATCCCGTAGGGGTCAAATACAACACAAGGTAAATTCAAACATATATTTTATAAAATAAGAGTCACATTGAGCTTTAATAAGCCCATATTTAACTTCTGTGTAATAAAGAGGCTGTGCAGAATGTTATTACCTTCCGTGAAGTGGTAAAGCAGTCAAATCGAACAAACCTATATCATTTGTTGTCTCAACCAAGATGAAATCGGCACAGTAGGCACCTCAGTATATTTTGCTAATGGCCTCTAGTAGATACAACAGTTCTCATTGACAATATATTCAAAGTATGCCACTCACCCCTTGGATGCCATCAGGAATGTTGTAAGTGATCTTGACAGCAGATTCCCTCTTGTGACCAGGTACCCTGATGTCTAGTTTAGAGTATCTCATTTTGCCCCGGAAACCCGGGGGAGTCGGAGCTGTCTCGTAACAATTTTTGCAGTGGACGTGCACGGTGTCCAGGCATTTTGAGCACATGGAGATCCCACACTTGGTTGTCGTCACTGACGTCCCATTGTCCCCACACACACAGAGGCAGCCCAGGTTTCCCTGACCTAACCTGGACTCCTCTGGGATATCCTGGATCTCTCCTTGTCTTTGCTGTACACTCTGCTTTTCGGTTGAATGCATGGTTCTCTCTTTCTTATGAAGGGCTGTGGCTTCATCAGTACGGGCTGTTGTTGACCCGACACCATTCACACATGTCACATTTCTATTATTTCCTGCTGTAGAGTGGTTGACAAGTGTCTCAATTTTCAATCCATCCATCTCCACTGTACTTATAATTTTCACTTTCTCCTTAATGACAGGCTCTTTCCTCACTAATGGCTGGCTAACTGATCCGTTCACAAGCTCTGCCTCACAAAAGTCACTCATCTGGCTTGTTCTCCTTTCCTGTCCACCAGCTGTCCCGTCGCCTTTGCCTGTTTGGCTCTCTAGCCTCCCCTGAGGATTACTGTTACAGTGCAGACCAGTGCTTTGCTCCTCATTCATTTGTGAAGAAGTGGACGGATTCCAGTTGGAGGTAGAGGGGCTAGAGATGACCTGTTGTTCAGGTATTTGGGCCAAATCTCCAGAAAACACCTCCTGCAGTGTAGCACATACCTTAGAACACAACTGTTTTGGACCAAGAAGAAATAAGCTCTTCTTTAAAATCTGGATAGTAACCTTCTTGAAGCGGCTACGGACTTCAGCACAACAAGCCTGTAAAGTTTCATCAGCTGGATCAGTAACACCCAGTGCTGACAAGTGCAGCTCCTGCACAGAGAAGTCTACACAAACCGAGTCAACCAGATTCTGTAGACCTTGCTGACATGAACTTACTTTGGACGAGTTCGCCCCTCTTATGGTGACAGTAAGATCACCACTGCTTTCTGGGCGGCCCTCTTTCATCTGGACATCAGAAGTCAGGTCGTCCACTCGGGTGCTGTAGGCTTCTTTTATGTGCTGCCACATCACCAAGGAAACTGTTATCTCTGCATTACAGACTTCCCGCTTGTCCCTCACTGTTTGGGTACTGAAGCTAGAAGAACTGCCCCTGGCTCTGGCTGTGGACTTGCTGGAGTCGTCGTGACTTTTCTGACTCATAACCTGAGCCTTCTGCTGAGGTGTTCCTGAGAAACTATTGGCTCGCCTCAAGGTGGATCCAGACCCTGCAGGTGGAAGTGTAGTACTTCCTGACAAACTGGACTGAGCAGTGCTGAGGGGGGATGTTAAACTCTTTGGTCGAGTATCCATTAAATTTGAAGTCAACAGGGTTTTATTCTGCGTAGAGGTAAATGAATGCAAAGCATCTCCACCTTTAAACAAGATATCCTCTCCGGTGTTTTGGGATTCTGCTCTGGGGAATCTTTCACCAGAAGTCCCTGTTGTTTCTGACAGGACGTCATGCCCCAACATTGGCCCAGGGCGCGTTTGTCTACTGGGAGATGAGAGCCCTCGTAAAGTGAAGTCAGTTGGTCGACTACCTAAAGCAGACAGCCCTGTATCCTTAAACCGAGCTGCTAGTTTATACCTTTTGGCTCCATCAGTTCTCCTCTCCTCATCCCCTGACCTCAGCAGCTGATCTATCCTATCATCCAGAGACCCTTCAGTGGTGTACCTAGTGAAGGGGACTCTCACCTCATCAGTAGGAGTTAATGAACTTGAATCATATGAAGGATATCTACGAAGACTGGCTACATCCTCTTTTTTATCCCTCACTTTGTCTTGGTCCAGGAGAAGGAATTGCTTTGCTTCAGACACGTCACTACTGCTCCCAATAATATAAATATTTCTGTCATCCTCACTCAGAAGAAGCTTAGGAAGTCTGACATTTAAGTTCTCTCTCGCCCTTTGCAGTCCTCCCCTGGGGGACAGGATACACTTCGGGAGCTGAGCTCGACGGATCTTGGTCTCATTCTCTTGGTAAAGCCCACTTATTGCCTTTTTTGCCAACACCAGGCGCTCTTGCTCTTGACCACCCTCTGCCTCTCCTGTTGTAACCTGCAGATACAGAGTAGTCAACCCCTGGTTTGTCATATCCACCACCCCAACACCATACTGACTAAGGATATGCTGGTATTCTTTCCCACAGTGTTTCTGCAGATACTGGAACATGTCTGCATCCACAATAAGTGAGAAGTCCTCCTCTGATGTGGTAAGATGCCCAGGAAACTGCAGATCTGCACCCTCTGTCTGGCCAGTATCTTCCCAGTTATAACCACTTGGTGTGAGGTCTCTATATGAGCTTGAGTTGTACTCATCGGACGGCCTGCTAAGGTGGACTTTCTTGCTTTGTTCTCTTTGCTTATTGGGTTTTCTGCTCTGATCTTCTGACTCCTGAGTATGAGACTTCTTTGTTGTCTGAACAGACCTGGAGCCACTAGGCGCAGGTTGCCCCGACTCTTTGTTTTCCTCTGATTGTGGGCACCCAGGATGGCCAAGCAATTGAGCCAAGGCAGCCTGAACTTTGGAGTAGGCGCCACACAATGTACAGAATTCCTCTGCATCGTGGTTTATCTGGACGTCAGGGTGGGTCGTATGAAGGCTCTTCAACGCCAATACTCCCCCGGGAAGCAGGCTGTAGGCGACAGTCGCTGACAAATTTAAGATGACCTAGGATTATGAAAAAAGTGAGACAACAGACATTAATGGATGTTACTGTATATTCAATACCTGTTCCAATATTTTTCAATAATCTAGTTAAATATACCTTGTCTGGGTCCAGGCGTTCATGATGCTCAGTTACAACGAGTTCATACTTCTTCCCATCCACTTCCAGAATGTGCTTGCTCTGTTGAATAACTCTCTGTGCCACTGTGTGAGAGGGGTCAGCAGAGGGAAATCAATCTCAGTCTGCAAAGCATCCTGACTAAGCGCTTTCACCATTGGCCACTCCATTGACTTGCATGCCAACAGTCCAGCTCGGGTAAATCACCGGTGACAGCCCATACAGTGTGATACCTTACTATTACCTTGCAAATGATTGCAACAAGATTTTGGAGTCTTTAGAGTGAAAGTTAATGAAGCATTTTATGTTGTACCATGAGACCTGTGTGTAAATGTAGTTAATATAGTCTATTCAATTCAATTCAGCTGAAAGGGGCTTTATTAGAATGGGAAGCCAATACTTACATCGCCAAAGCAAGGGTGAAATAAAAACAACAAAGGGAAAATGTCTCTGTAGTAGAACTAATTAATTATTCAGACCCCCCCCCCCAAAAAAAAAAAACCCACCCACACTTCATATGCACAGACATGCACACACCCTGACCCTACCAACCTGCACTGTCCTCAAAGGTGATGAGGGCCGAAAAGGGTGTCGCCTTGACAATAGTGGCAAAGTCTATTTCCCCTCCTCCATTCTTGACCCTCAGGAAGTGGATAATTAGCTTGTCTTTCAGTCTGTCTTCCTCAATGTCTGTAGGCAGACCACTCACCCTCACCATCCTGCCCCGCTCTGCCATCTGCTGGGAGAAACACAATCACCGCTGTGAAGGAGAAACTCTCAGAGTGACAGGAGCAAGACAGCGACACGGGAATGTCATGAGTCTGTAGAAATGGTGAGCGTGGACATCAACATGATGGTGACAAAAAGTCAAAGCACAATGCCTCTTTAAGAAGCTGTTAATGTTAGTATCAGGCAGCCATGCAAAGACCAGACCCCACCCTTGCAAATAGGAAGGGAGACATATTTGATAATAGAACACCCTCTATTGGGGGTTTCTATGACACTACATCAACATACTCAAAAATTTCCATTTCAGTTGCCATCATCAATTACTTTTTATTGAGATTATGAACAAATCATTGTCAGTCTCAAATTCACTCAGGTGTCTTCTCCAGTTCCTCTGAAGTTGAGTTATTTAAAAGAGTGACAGAATAAGACAATGGCAGGCTTTGATAGCTGACATTTGATTTAATGCGCTAAACTATACTGAGATATTTAATCTGTATTGCGGAAGAAAACGCGTTGCCCTCTTTTAGTGTAAATCCCCTTGTGTAATTTGGACAGAAATGTGAAAATGGTAAATAATATGCACAGATTGTGACAGATGATGAAGTTAACGCCCCTTCTTCTTCCTTCCCACCTACAGTTTGCAGCTATTTTGATGGCAACAAATTGACAAAGAATAAACAGCTGTAAAAGCAGCAGTTTTGTTGACTAGATGTTGCTTTACCCCCCACTCACGACAGGTATTTGTAATCATATCAGCTAATGTTAAATTGTAAACTCTTCTAGTCAAATCTGCAACCAACCTGCAAGATATGCGAAAAATGTCGAAAGTTCACTTCTACAGGATGTCACATAATGTATCTAGACGCGAGAGGGAAAGCCACATTCGCAGAGCTGAGTGTCAAGGAAGTGGAAAAATCAAACACATCTAAACTGACAATCTGCCTATCGTACTATCGACGGATCGTGTGTTTGAACCTGACGCTGTTACTGTGTGTTTTATATAATCTCTCAGATTTGTAATCGGTACTGACCTTACAAGTGTTTCACGGCGGTTTCTCTCTATCTTTCAAAGACCGTAACACTTTACAAGCCACGGAGGAAAAGTGAAACTACCAACTATTGTGTGATTCATCGTGTCAGCGCGAGGGGGCGACCGTGTGCCGTCCTACTGCGTATCCTACTATACAGAGTTTCTTCAGCCTATACAAAGTACTGTACTCGGGGACTTCCATTTTATGTTAGGATACTTTATATTTACACTTTCTCACATTTCAGAGCGAAATGTTGTACTATTTATTTCACCAAATTTACTTGACTCCTTACTTTGCATCTTCTTAATTCAAAATATAGATCAACTAATAAGTTATGATATAGGCCTATTATCATAGAAAGCTACCTTACAGTATATAAAGCACTGGAATCTAGACATGAATACACTATCACTAATTATAATCCTGTAAGTAATTAATATTTCTACTTTTGGTTCTCTGAATTTTGATGCTCCTTTTTTTTTTTTTTTACTTATAACAGAGTAATTTTATTATGTGGTATTGCCACTTTCACTTAGGTAAGAGTGAAAGCTAACCTGGAGAGTGACAGATCTGAACTAATTTTGCCTAATAAATGCAGCATGTGTGTATATCTGTGGTCTGTCAGCCTGAATGTGACAGGCAGGCTTATCAATCCAACCAAAAATACAAAAGGTCATACAATTCTCTAATTTACTTCATAGTGAGACAGATTTAATCAGTATCTGGTATTGCATTTTTCATAGTAACATATTGCTCTTTTCTGTGGGTATGGTGATTTCTTCACACACTAAACTGCAATGATAGTGCTCTCTGAGTGGTGGAATGTAACCAAGTACATTTAAAATTTTTCATGATACTTTATACATTTCAGGGAGAAATATTGTAGCCTTCTTTACCCCACTGCATTTATTTGATAGCTTTAGTTACTAGTTACTTAGTTACTAGTTACTTTGCATATCAACACAATAATTTATTAGTTGCATATCAACTAATAAATTATTGTGTATTATCGTAGATTAAGCCACCCTGCAGTGTAAAGTAGTAAAAATTTGTGCCACCTTTATCAGCAGTAACTACACATCATCATTCTGAATAATGAGTACTTTTACTTTTGATGAATTTTTATGCTAAATAAATAAATAAAGTTAAATAAAGTTTTGAATGAAGTAAAATATGGCTCTCTGTCATTTCACAGGTCATATAGCAGGGATATAATATCAGCCAAAAGGTAGAACAAAATATGGGGCAGAAAGTATGAATTTCAAGCTGAAATGAAACTTGCACCCTCACTTTGTTCACAAAGTGTGAGTGCAAAACTTTATTTTGAATGCCTACAGTAGACTGCTCTATACTGAATGGGTTATGTGATATGATATTGTACCGATTTATTCATTCAACCTATTAATTCTTAACATTATGTGAGGTCCACCGTGACTCTAACAACAGTAGGTGGCAGTAATGCGCCATTACAGTGAATGCTTGCAACTCAAACCTGCCGTAGAAGAAGAGGACTGTTTTTTGTCCAATCAGAGGCTGCATTGCTTCATCCAGGGAGCATGCGCAGTGGGACAGGTATTTCATGTGTTGTACGTCGTGTCCGGTGGAGGTCATAGACATCTGAGAGAAACCGAGGTGAGTTATGACACTCATTGAAAATACTTACTTGCATCGTTAAAAACGTTTGTATAGCAGTAATTACAAAGCGAGTTGGAGACGTTATTTGTTTGTGTTATCCCTAGATAACGTTATATCATTCACGCGTGTGGAGTAAGCTATCAGGGAGAGGTAACATGGTACGCATGTTACCTCGGCGTGCTATTTGAACTCGGCCGACACGAGCTTTTTTTGACGTTATAATATATAGTACAATTTTTATGAGTAGTAATTTAATAGTCATAAACTAGAAGCTACAGAGCTCTGTCAAGTAAGCTTCATTTGTCAGCTGCCTGTGTTCACAACTAGATGGTGAGGCAATGCTAACTACTGAGCTAACACCCTCAGCCTTGGCATCACTCAACTCAAGGCCAAAGCCAACTGTTATTGGAAAGAGGGGGTTTAACCTGGCTTGACAAAGACAAATGCCTAAATGGTTTACAATGCGTAGGAGTAGTTTTACCAACGTGTACTAAAAGTTTCAACCTCTTGTCTCCGCTTCATCGCCTGCAGGTTGCTGTCATGGCCAAGCTATTTGAGTCGATTGGGAAGTTGGGGCTGGCCCTCGCCGTCGGTGGAGGTGTTGTGAACTCTGCCCTGTTTAATGGTGAGTGCTGGTCAGTTGGACACCTTACATATCAATTAAGCAACCAATTAATTGCTTCAAATATTTTCAAAGCAAAAAAATACCCTTTCTGGATTCGCAAATATAAGGATTTTCTTCTTTTCTTTGTCTTTCACCATTGTGCTGAAACAATTTGTCGATTTAATGATTGACAAAAATAATTTACAATCAAGTTGATTTTTTTTTTTTTCATTCGTCATTTTTCGAGCTAAAAAGTTGAAACACTGTTAAATAATTTATAATTCCAGAGAGGATTTGTTGTTTTTCTTTGTCATAAATCACAATAAACTGAATTCCTCTGGGTTTTGGAGTGTTGCACTAATAAAATATATGAGGAAACCTTCAGTTCTGTGAAGTTGAAATGGGCTAGTTTTGACAATTGTTAGATATTTCATAGACCAAATGACTGATTAATCCGACAACAAATAAGAATCTTCACATTAATTCACAATGAAAATAAATGTTGGTTGCAGCCCTGTTGAATGGTAAACTATATAACTTGTGTTAGTCAAAACAAGCACTCAGAGGATGTCACCTTGATGTTGTATTTTTGTTTTTTGTTTTTTTTTGGGGGGGGGGGTGGATCAAGAAAATAATTGTCAGATTAATGAATAATGAAAATAGTATTAAGAGGCAGCAATACACATAACTCATTATTGATCACTCTTCAAGCATAATTGTGGACATTTTGTACTTGGGCCTTTTTATCTAAATATTGTAGTGATTTTGGATGTCCTTCCCATCAACAGCATTCAGTCAAGAAAGTCTGGGTGATCATGACGAGTTTAATACAAAACACAAGCAAATAATGATTTGATAACACATAAGAATAAAGAGAACATGTTGTAAATCTGGAAATGCCCCAAGACCAACACAACATAAGTTTCTGGGAGACATTACGACGTGTCCTTATGTTGCATTTATGTGGTCAAATTTATAGTTTGATTGATAATTGATAATAAACCTGATAGCAGCCATGTAGCACCAGGTAGCTCTTCAGCAATATATGATTTCAAAAGTTCTTTATAAGACATTTGACAGTTGCAGAGCTATAAATTATAAAAATGTGTATGCTGTATACACAAAACTTTTGACAGAGAGAATAATTATCCATCTTTCCACAGTTGATGCAGGGCACCGGGCTGTGATATTTGACAGGTTCAGAGGAGTGCAGGATGCTGTTGTCGGTGAAGGTACCCACTTCCTCATTCCCTGGGTTCAGAAGCCTGTCATCTTTGATTGCCGCTCCCGACCACGCAACGTGCCTGTCATCACAGGCAGTAAAGGTACATTAACAAACTACTGAACTTGCTCTGCCATCTTCTGATTTAGCATATACACGTTCTGTGTCTCTGGCTTTATTGGTTGTTTGAGGATTGTTTTACTGTAGACTAATGTGTGCAGTATGAGTTACTTGTGAACCATACAACCCACAGATCTGCAGAATGTGAACATCACATTGCGTATCCTCTTCCGGCCGGTGACCACCCAGCTGCCACGCATCTTCACCAGTATTGGTGAGGACTATGATGAGAGGGTGCTACCCTCCATCACCACAGAGGTCTTAAAGGCTGTAGTGGTGAGTGTCAGTCAAAAAGAGAAAAAACAAATAAATAGATGAAAGTTTTATTTTGTTGAGAATGAGCAGCTAAATAGAATCATAAACTGCTGTGTTTGTTTTTTCTTTTCTCACAGGCTCGGTTTGATGCTGGTGAGCTCATTACCCAGAGAGAGCTTGTGTCTCGGCAGGTCAGCGAGGACCTTACTGAAAGAGCCTCCACCTTCGGCCTCATCTTGGATGACGTGTCACTGGTATGAAGCTGCTGGCAAATTTTGTGGTGTTCATTTTATATTTATGGGGAAACAATTGTATTGTGAATTTTAAGTGGGAGAAACAAATGTATTGTGTTCTTTCAGACGCACTTAACCTTTGGCAAGGAATTCACAGAGGCCGTTGAGATGAAGCAGGTGGCCCAGCAAGAGGCTGAGAGGGCCCGTTTTGTTGTAGAAAAGGTATTTTTAATGTACAAATCAACCCTGTTATCCCTATACTACTTGAACATTTAAAACTGTGTATGCGGTCTCTATTGTGAAAAGATTAATCTACTTTTTATCATTGTAGGCAGAGCAACAGAAGCAGGCTGCCATCATCTCAGCAGAGGGAGACTCTCAAGCTGCCTTGCTCATCGCCAACTCCCTGATGGAGGCTGGCGATGGTTTGGTAGAGCTACGTAAGCTGGAGGCAGCTGAAGACATCGCCTTCCAGCTCTCCCGCTCCCGCAACGTCACTTACCTGCCCCCAGGACAGGGCACTCTGCTCCAGTTGCCCCAGTGATGACATCTCACCCCATGTCCACTCCTACTCATGCTGTCTCCAGCTGTTACATGGGCCATGGAATGGGTGGTTGGAGGATTCAATAAAGGACTCTCAACTTCACACGCACATTCCTCCCACTCTTTCTCTAACCAACTCTGGACTGGGCTCTGCTGATAGCAGCATGGTGGGGAGACAAAGTAAGAGGTCTGAGATGGATGCATTTATGAAGTCAACCCATGTGTAAGGAAGTGGAGAGGGGTAAATCACTCCCTCTGTGGTAACCTATATATGTAGTACTTTGTTTTGAGAAGAATTAACAATGCAGTAAATTCTCTAAAGATTTGTCTGTACTACATTGTTTCAGACTGAGAGCACTGCATGTGTGGAAAGCAACTGATTGCGACTGATTTTTACATAAAGTGAAAACAGCGTGATTCCTTCAAAAGCTGACAGATTGTCAACAATAAAAGCTATTACTGTGTCATTGTTGTGCTGGAAAGTTTCATCAAATTGTATAACTACATGCAATCCAAGGAAAGGCTCTACTTTGGATTCACACTGTAAGACATGAATGATTAGAGATGGTTTATTCATTTGAATTAAAGTCTCTGTGTTCTGACTTGCTAGATGGATAAAATTTCTGAAATACTTCTCAGCTCTTGAGCAAATTATGTTCAAACATGATATTGCCACCCCCAGTTAATTGGAATGTGCCTGTTCAGAAAATATATAATGATTCTTCATTCTCTGTTGTTGTCGCTGTGTCTTTAGTTTGTGTGAAGACAGTATAAGGCCTGTATTTGAGAAATGGCTCAACTAAAAAATAAAACTGTCTTTCTACCTCCCAGTGGTCACACTTGTTGTTCAAGGCCACGAGTTGTACAGCATTTCCTATTGAGTGTAATCATAGTTGTCACCACATGAGGGTGCTTCATAATTGCATCCTCTTTGTGAGTAAAATAGCAGAGAAGCAGTCAGTTGTGCTGTTCACTGTTGCATCCGTAACAACTGCTCCATTGTGACATTTGAAAATTGGATAAAAGTTTATCTGTCACTGGTAGCTTTGACAGAGTGAAAGTTTGGCTGGGAAGAAATGAGAAGCTTTTAAAACTTTTCAGATATATAGTTCAAAATGAAATCAAGTCAGATTTATGAAACTAATTTTAGAAGAAGTTATGTCAGATGTCTTATATCCATCAGTTTTTAAACCCTTTTCCTCTGCATTGTTGTGAATGGTTATTTTTTTAATCTTATAATTTGGTCACTTTCTGTAAGGTCTCCACAGAAACAAAAAGGGGGAATGCACAAAAATGTAGCCTCCTTTTAATGGATATGACCATCTTTGAATTAATCTCCGACAGGTTACCAGGGCAAAAAATTGTTTCTGGGCCACTATTGACCCCCACATGGCAAAACTGAACATTAGAGTTGAAATAAACAGTTAATTAATTGATTAGATGATTGACATACACTTAAATGTGAGCAGTTTTGATTGTTGATTGATTGTTTTAATCAATTTTTAAGGAAAAATGCCAAAAATTCCCTGGGGCCAGCTTCTGAAATCTGAATATTTGGTAGTTTCACAGTTTCAACACTTGGGTATTTGACTGTTGGTCATATGTTCACTTGGACTTCAGGGAATAATGATGGGCAATTCTAACTATTTTTTGGCTTTTTATACATTGAGCAATCAATTTATCATCAAAGAATAATAATGGTAATGGTAATAATGTCAGCTGTATTGATAATGAAAAAATATTTTTGATTGCATTTTTAATACTTCCATGATGTAATGATACTACCATGTGTTAATTACTTGACACACAAAAAATGGAGGCAATTTGATAAAACACAACTTTACAACAAATGAGCACAGTATAAACTAAAACAGTTAAGTCCTAAAACCAAACTTTGACCCAGTCCCAAGTCCCTCCACAAGATGAAGGAGCTATCAGTTGATACAGTTGTAGCTACTTAAAGTGGTATACACATTTTTAACAAGTTTGCGATTAATCAAATAGTTTAGACTTAAATTATATGGGGTAAACTTGGGGGCCCCGAGTAGTTGCCCACTTGGTAACCCAGCTTTGAATGTGACAGCCCAATTGTAAATGAAGATGGGCCCCTTTCTACGTTGATGGACGTGGACTCAGGTTTAGTTTGTTTGAAAACTCTGCCCAACATCAAGAATTGTTTAAAATCGTTTGAAAACACACACACACAACATCAAACTCATAATATTAAAGAGTTGATAATAAAAATAGAATAAATTAATTAGACTTTCAGGATTTGCCTTTGAGAGGATAAACGGTCCTCAGGGTCTGCTCATTATTATTTAATCAATCAGTGATTTCAGCCCAGCGTGCGCGCGCGCCGTGCCCTGTCTGGTTTGGAGTGGAGACCCAGACACGCCGCCGCGCGCCTGCTCAGACAGCGGCCTGAATGCCTGGGATGAGCGCGGGACGGCGGTGGTACGCGCGAGAGCTTGGCCGGGCCACGTAGCGGGGCTGAGGACGCACCGGCGCAGGTACCTCCGCAGCCCGCAACTCACATTAACAAATAATCTCCCACATTTTTGCACAAAGAAGACCACTGGCATTTATAAATGCACATCCGCGAATGTAGAGGGGGGGCGAGCGAGAGAAGTGCGCGTGCAACCCTGAATCTGTGCAACTCTGATTGCACGGACGCAAGAGGGAGGTCGCTCTTGACGGAGGTAAGCCAGCAAACCGACAACAAAAATGTTGCCATATAACTTAAATTTATGCACTTACGTGTATGACAAGCATGGCAGCCGCTGGGAGAAGCACACACGGGTCACCGGTAACCAGTGGCCGAAGCTACGGTGAGAAATGTCCGTTAGCGGAGCTAGCAGTGACTTTGTGACAGTGTCGAGTTGAGTGGGTTTGTCAGAAACGTTACAGCAGTCTGGGTTTTGTTAGGAAAGCAGTGCTTTTCATTTTTTGCGCGACAAGAAAGATACGTTGATAACAAAGCGTGACATCGGCTTTTCATCTCGCTTCATGTGAGTCCTATTACTGTCACACTTCCCCATGAAAGTGCAGTATCGAAATTAAGTGTAACGTTAATGCTAAATATCCGACGTTGACGCTAGCTTTAAGCTAACTAGCCCCAATCTGGGCGGTTTTGGGTTAAAAAAAAAAAGTGAAAGTCCTATCTGTTGTTAGCTCATGCATGTCAGCAATAGTAGCCTTTGGATGGTATATCTTATGCAAGGTAATATGCTTGTTATTCCGGCTGAGTAGCCTTAACTGCACTAGAATATCTACAGACTGCAGCTTGAGCTAATGTAGCCAAGTTAGCTTGTCATGTGTGTGTGCAGGTTAGTACCTATGGATGCTAGCTAGCTAAGTAGCCTAAGTTGGCCAGGCCTGCACAGTGTTACTGCTGTTCGGTGTACAATGTTGCCTTTTTGTTTTAACCCTTTCTTCGCTTCATATAAACTGCATTGTGAACTCCAACTCCTATACCTGAAAAGATTTCCCCCTGCAAGATGTAGCACTATAAAACCAGAATGTAGCTGCTGCACCATATCTCGTTGTACTCCCCAAAATTATGTATTATGTTGGTTTCGCGCTGTGTAACATCGATTGCCAACAGTGGAAGGCTTGTTGGACCCAGTGCTTCCGTTTGTAATTCAGTCATTTTTCAGTATTGTAATACAACAGGCATAAGCTTTTAAACAAGTCATGTTGAATATTCCCAAGTTATCTTTCCATTTTCAGAATGCATATATCACAGTATTAAACATTAGTGGATTCTGTCTCCTGCCAGGCTTTATAGTGTCTCTCCTTGTGTGGTGATGAGAATAAAGAATACTATGGAAAGGGAGAGCTTAAGGTGGCTGAGATTATAACCCTCCCACTCTTCTATCATATCTCAGACCAAAAACACTAGGCACTGCTCTATGACCCGATTATGGGCTTGAGGGCCAAATACCTATGGAGGCATGGAGCACCCCTGCAGTGCACCACACAGTGAGCTGGTTAAGGTCTTATGAGTTTGGACAGAGTGAGGAATGTGAACCCTCACACGGTCCGCTACAAGCTGCAAAAGGGAAAGCTCATTAAAGTCTAGACTTGAGAGGGAGCATGGATTTAAGGAGCACTGCTGCATAATAAGAGGTAAACGTGACACATTTTGACTGCCTCAGATGTCTCATCTGCTTTACTGTCACAGTTCAGCCATAAGCACTTGCGAACACTTGCACCATTTAGTGCTCTTGGTTTAAGTGTTATATAGTGCCTTTGCAGTAACACTTCCACCCTGTGTCATTCAAATTTTAAGCCACAGTAGCATCTATCCGGTATATGACTGGCTTTGTGGCTTACCCTATATGAAATGAGTTTTGGTTTCTCATCACATCTCTGAAACATAATCAAGAAGGGTTTAAATTAGTTATTGTTGAATAAACTTTGGTTTCTGGGCAAGTTTTGCTGAACATGTTATTATTTGGATTCCTGAAATGGAGCTGTCAGAGAGACATTCATTGATGCAGTTTTAGTTTTTTCATCAGTGTGCAGAGTTCATCTTTAAAAGCTATCCAAACTAAAAAGAAAAAAAAGGGCAGTCAAAAATGATCATCATTCCAATAGGTTTGACATCCTGATCTGACAAAGGTGATTGTTTTTGACTTACTACCATTGATATTGAAGTGTGCGCTGTACTTGATTCCCACATCAAAGGGTTGCATTATTTCACTATGAGTGAAACTCTTAAAGTGACTCATCGTTGATAATGATAAGAGAGTGGAAGGATTTTACTCAATATCAGTTACATAACACACTGGGTGTTTGTTTATTTGCACGTGTGTTTTTTGTGACAACTTTCAGCAGTGAATATAGTACTTTTAATTAATTTTATATTGTGTTTGGAAAATTAAATACATTCTTAAAAATCAGCTGTAGTACATCTTTTCAAGTCCATAAATATTTATTTAACAGGCATGAGTTTAAAAGAGAATGAAAGCAGCTGATTGCACTTTTAAGTCAAGTTCAGGCAGTGGGTTCTCATGCAATTTATATTCCTCTGTCATCCAGAAGTAGGATAATCTATTAGGCTTTGTGTCTAAGACAGCCATGTGAGTTGAGTTGCTCTGTCAGTGCAGAGCTTGCCCTCCCCTTGTGGTCTTAATGCTCTCAGAGCTGCTGTCCAATTCTCAGAAAGGATCAGAGTCAGCATGCACAAGAAGACAGGTGTGTCTCGTATGTGTGGGTAGTCAAATTCTGCATAAATGGCTTTCACTTGCAAAACTGGTAGAACAGATTGGTATATGTTTGGTTTTAATATAAACCTAACAAACACAGTACAGTTCAATTTACACATGCCTTCATTCTTGCATGCTTTTTATTAGTCTACCTAAATAAAGTGACAGGAGGAACAAGACAATCAATTTTAGGATTTACCAACACAGATTATAGCAGTTAATTTGAATCAGTTTGACCAGAATTTAAATTCAGATTGAATATTGAGATACACAGTGTCTTTAAAAGAGCAGACAGAGCATCTTTAAAAAATGGATCAATGAACAAAGTTGAAACAATGATAAAAATGTAAAATACTTGTAAATCTCCTTTTTTTTGATTTCAACAATAGATCTGTCTGCTTTGGAATTATTCTGGTTTTATTACAGATTATTCTGAGCAAGTGCAGCTTCTGTTCATTTTGAATTTGAGCTGGAATTGAACTCTAAATAATAAAGAAGTGGTAAGGACTGTAATAAATGTAAGAGAAAGAGAATTATTTTTGTGGCTCAATTGTGAAAAATACTCATGATCACAGTTGATGAAATAATCAGGGTTATCATTTTTGCATAGCTCTATGCTCATAGCTATCCCATCCTTTACACACACATTTGCTCCTTTTCCTGGCAATCTGGCAAAGCATGCATGTTAACCATGACTGAAAATCAAAGATTAGAAATAAGTAGTCCTCATGTTTGAATATGAAAGTCTCTCGTGGCAAATTTTTTATTTATTTATTTATTTTGTGCACGGTGCAGCATCAGTTGCTAAAAGAAATAAAGCATAAGATGTTCGTGAAGCCACAAGAGAGGGTGTTTGTCATCTCTAGGAGGGGAAACTTGTTTTTTTGTTTCTTGCTTAGGGAGGTTTTCTAGTGAACCAACCGCCCTGGTGCACACTCATTATGGGGAGTAGGGCGTGAGGTTGTTTGAGGTCTTTCAACTGTAAGCCAGGGACACCCCAACATCTATGTACACCAAGGTCAGGAACCAACAAAGAAAGTAAGTATAAAAGTAAGGAGTCCACAAGAAAATAGATTTGTTTTTAATACTTTCATTTTCATCTTTAACTTGCAAACATGATATTACTGTAGGTTCCAAACTGTGCAGTGCTTATGCTTCATTGAAAGGTTGAAATACAGTTTCCTGTGGTTATATTTGCAATACAAGCTCCTGAGCTGTGGTTACACTATGCTCTCTATAACAGTCAATGGGAGGTATGCGCACATCGTTGTGTGTTGTTTTAAACTAAAGACAATCTCGTTTTTAATCATTGGTTTGCTATCGAGTTTATTGTGAAAGAATAAAAATTCAGATGATGTACAGTGACTGCATCTATGTTTACATATAGTCCATTGCAATTGATATTGAGCTATTAACAAGCTTTTCAAGTTTTTTTGCTCTGAGGATCATAAAATCTTTTATCTGATCATCTTGAATAAAATATTTTACATCTTTTCCACAGTGGGGAAAAGTTGTGCCTTGCATTTCCATTGTTGTAACAATCAGAGTGAGGTGTTTCACTTGTGGTCTGGAAATATTTAGACTGCTGATTTTCTGAAGTTGAATCCTCTCGCATTCATGTGTAAAGGCTGTGGTTTCAACTCCTACTCACAATACTGAAACATTTGTGGGCAAATGTGGTGCTGCTCAGTGCTGAAATCTTGACAATATAGCTGTAGTTTCAGTTCACAGACTCTCTAGTGACAATAGACAGGAGAAGAAAACCTTTTCTAAACTTGTATATATTTTTACCTGTTTCTCTCTCTTATCTTACAGGTAATGCACTGTAAATGGCTCTTCAAGCAAGACACAGTAGTCCCTATAGCAGTTCCATGTCAGGCATTCAGCTTGTCTTTACCTGCTCTGCAATTTGAAGACACTGGCGCCCTGCAGAGCATCAGTCTTCAGAGAAACTGAATCTGGAACCTGCCTACACCTCACGTAATAACTGGAGTGGAATTTAGCTTCAAATGTTCAGCATCAAAGACAAGGAGCCTTTGATTTTTCCAGTCTGATTTTTAAGCATATGAAACAAAACTTGGAAGAGATTGTATGTCTTTCCAACAGCATTTCCTACCTTGGACAGCATGGATGCTCTCTTTGAATCAGGTTGACTGTCTCTCACCTCATCCCCTCCTTCCTGTCTCCTCAGTAGAAGGAAGGCGGGGGGTTGGTGTGGCATCCCCTGCCCCTCCTTGTAGAATACGCTAGTCTAACCAGGCACCATATCAGTAATTCTTCTCCATTGCCTTGTGGACCTACCAACTCCATCCCTCTATTCCCTCTCCCTCTTCATGAAATCCTGCCAGAGCCTCAAGGAAGAGGTTTCCGTCCCTAGCCTTGGCGGGATGTCACAGGAGGAAGGACGCAGGGCGCCAGTGTCCCAGTCCTATTTTCATTCCCCTAACCCAGATCTGGACCTGACAGGCAAGCTTTACAAGAGGGAGGTTGGTGGCAAGCCTTATTCTGTGTTAGTGGACAATAAAATGGCAGCCAAGACATCCATGGGAGATCAGAACATTGGTCAGTTGCCCACACAACATATGACTCCACAGCAACATCAGCAGTATTTCAGAGAGGGAGGAGCAGGAAAGGAGGTGGGGATGCAGGGGTCCCAGGCTGGAAACAATGGCACCTCTGACGAAACTGAAGATGATGATGAAGATGAGGAAGAAGAGGATGAGGATGGTGAAGAGGAGGGTTTCAAGCGTGAGCAGATCATTGTTGAGGTGAACCTGAACAACCAAACTCTTCATGTATCCAAGGGTGACAACAAAACTGGAACCACAGCAGATGACTCTGAGAGAGCTGGCAGCGATGAGGAGGAGGAGGAAGAAGAGGAGGAGGAGGAGGAGGAGGAGGAGGATAGCCCTGATGAAGAAGAGGAGGAAGACGACGAAGATGAGATTGAAAGCCGAAGAACGAGGTCAAAGAGGGCCCGTCAGGGTGCCAGTAGCTCAACAGCCCCCAGCCAGCCGCGGAGGAAAAGCCTCAGAACAGCTCTGAGCACTTCCACTGCTGGAATGACCACCAGGGGGAGACGGAAGCGAATTGAGCCTCCAAAGAGCATGCGCAGATCAGCCAGGTCAGCCCCATCGTCTGCTGGTTCCACGACCACAAATACAGGAGGGAAAGCAGAGGTGGAGGAGAAGGAGATGCTGGCATGTGAAAAGTGCCCTCGAGTGTTCAACACACGCTGGTACCTGGAGAAGCACATGAATGTTACACACAGGCGAATGCAGATTTGTGACAAGTGTGGCAAAAAGTTTGTCCTGGAGAGTGAGCTGGCGTTACACCAGCAGACTGACTGTGAGAAGAACATCCAGGTAAAGCAAACCCCTCCTGTCTCATACCATACCTCTGTAATTCCTCTAGCAAATGTTATTCTTAATGGAAGGGCAGCGTGTTTTCAGGGTTTACCATAGTGTTAGATACTAAGTTTTAAGATGTAGATAAATTTAGCACCTACTATGTAGATTTATTGGTTGTTTTCATGCATTAACCTGTTGTTTAAGTGGACTATTTTGTCCACACATGCAGAGTACAGTCAACATTTGAAACATTGCTGTTGTAATTCCTGTTACACATAGTGTGAGGTAGTTAGTTTTGTTTTGTCTCTCGGCAGTTAAATGCCCACACCCTCTGAAACTGCAAACATCTAGAAAGATGTTTTCTCATATGAACTCCAGACAATGTCCAGAGGATCAGGTGTGGACATTGTCCAGAGTTGCCCTTTCACTCATGTAGCACACAGCAGGTGTGCGACCATGTCAGACGCGTTCTCACCTACTGAAAATACTCCATCTGGTTTAGGCGATGCCTGGGTAGAGCGTGCAGAAGGCAGGTTAGAAATGACATCATCATATCTACTCGCTCGCTGTGAATTCTCTGGACAATGACCGGTTTTATACACACATCAGCTCAATCGGACATTACACAGACTTTGTATTTGGGAGCTGGCGGGGTAAAATCTGTTTCATGACTGATTCGGACATTTGCATTCTGACATTCAGCTCCTCTGGGTAATGTCCGGATAGGTTCAGGGTTGCATGTGTGAAAGCACTAGAAAAGTCATCAGCTGCCATTGAAGACATTTCAGAAATGTAGCTCCAATATGGTTTCACTTCTCTAAAACTGAAAAAGTTGATTTGGCATATTAATACTCAAGGGTACTGTGTTTTGAATTGCTTAATTTAGCCCTCTGTTTTGCTAGGTTTGATATGCATCCTTAGTTACTTTGTGATGACAATATTGTCAGCTTACCTCAGCTGGCTAAAGTAGTTGAAACTGTGAAGCTCTGAAGATACAAGTTTTTTAATGATTAGTTGATTTTTATAAGGGAAATATTTACTGATGCAGAACCTGATAATACACAGGGTTAGGGTTATTCTGCCTTGTAGGCAACACACAAATGAAATGCTTCGTGCATGTAATCTTCAGTGAAGTCTTGTCAAGCAAATCAAATGCATTGACACACAGACTTGCAAATATGACATTAATGCAGTGTCCATAATAACCAACTGCATAGCTGTTCATCCATTTCAACTGTAATGCACCAAAACATATATAATATATAATAATTATATAAATAATTATTTGAATAGAGATCACTTGTATTGAATCAAAGTGTTAAAAGTGACTGTCAACTGGTTTGTCAATTTCGTGGTCAAAATAATATTAAGATAAAAGTAAAACCAAACAGAAAACCAATTAAGAACAGTTTAAATCTGTGTTAAATAGGTTGACTTCATCAACTAAACGTCTCAGTGATAAACGTACTAGTGAGGCTCCCAACAGGCCTGTGGCAGCTGTGGCTCTTCAGGGTTCATAGCTGAGATGAAGGACGATGTGCACACAACTGTTTCCCCTGGTGCTTCACCAGTTTTATGGAAGAGGAAAAGAGAGACACTGTTGGAGAAAAATCATATGATATCTTGGCCAACGTTTGCTGCAAGGCAAGTAGGAGATTCTAAAATTTGAAGAAGTCTCTTTGATCTGATGAGACCACAATGAAGTTACTATTTTTCAATCACCACACTGATTCCTGAATTGATATTTTTATTATTCACACTGGGCTAGTAGCAACAGCGCAGGAGCTAGCTGGTTTGCCTGGTAGCATCAGCATGTGAACTAGAGAGTTGTTTGTTGGAATGGCAGCCATAGGTCGCTGGTTTCCCTCTCAGTAAATAAATTGTCATATTTAACTGTGCAGCTGGCTGGTAAGAGTTTAACTTCGCTAACTGCTAACTGTTGTTTTCCGAACATATGTTGACTGGAAGCTTCAGCTGGAGGCTTCCACTTTGATTCATTTCATTATAACAGTACTTCATTTAACTTCATTTAACTTACCTATAATACTACTTTATCTAATTTTATTGTAATAGTAGTTTATCTAACTTAATTATAACAGTTCTTAACTAACAGGTAGAAGACTAATTTATTTGTCTATTGTCTACTGACCTCTTAAGTGGTTTTCATGTTGACAAATTTTTCATTAGCATGGCTTTAAGACAGAGCCAAGGGGTTTATAGCTACAATGCTTCTGCTGAAATAAAACTTAGACTCACTGACATGTGATTTGCATTGTTTTGACTCCTGATATACATAAGCTGAGTCTGAGCTCAATCACTTTTCAAAAAGAGAATAAGAATCCGCAAGTCAATCAGCAGCTGAGGATAGACAAGAAATCCACTGTAGACCAGACCATCTCATTTTGCTGGGGCCTTCGTGGTTTTCGGAGGCCACATCTTCATAGACCTTATCCTCTGAAGGATGTGACCCCGGAATTGGGACACAGCTATATTCTCTAGAAGTGTATTGTCTAGTGTTTAAGTGAACAAAAATAAAAAATAAAAACTTCAATCATAATACTTCTAGAATGGTGATACTTAAAAATCACAATACATATATAATCAGCTTACAAGTGTGATGGAATCAAATTGGGAGATGAGCACATTGTCACAGCCTTATCAAAAAAATGTGATAAATGTGACTAAATTCATGTACTTAATAAATAACTGTAGGCCTTATTGTCCCTGCCTCATTCTTTGATCAGTATGGCTGTGGAAAATGTATCAAAGGGCATTTTTTGTAGTATTAAAGTTCTGTAATTTAATCTAGAATCACAGCAACAACCAAATTTGCATTCATTAAATCTTTATATTTAGTTTTTGTTTCTTTTCCTACCAGCATCTATGCTGCCTGCTCTTATTGACTGTCATCAGAGGATATCCAGGGATTTCAGAAAATTAAATCCATGCTGGATTTATCCAGCAGAGGGAGCTGGAGTACCAGGAAACTATTTAAGCAAATGGGAACCAACTAAAGAACCCTAAGGTTTAGTTTATCATGATGCCTATTAGCAACAATAAACTTAGTCTTTCTTTCTGCTTTTATGTGTTCTTCAGTGTGTCTCCTGCAACAAGTCTTTCAAGAAGTTGTGGTCACTGCATGAGCACATCAAGATTGTGCATGGCTATGCAGAAAAGAAGTTCTCATGTGAAATCTGTGAGAAAAAATTCTACACTATGGCTCACGTCCGTAAACACATGGTTGGTAAGTGATAGCCTTTTTTTACGGTTCCTATTGTGCTTCACCACCTTAATATCCCATACTACAACTATGAGCCACCACACAGCTTAATGGACCACAAAAAAGTTTTATATTAATATTTTTCATCCTGTATTTTGTGACTTTACATTTACCATCATCTCCTTTTTTAAAGGTGCTTATGTGGCATCAGATAAATTTTCTATAATTTTATGTGGATAGAGTCAGAGGTTATTGTTCTTCAAGCACAGCCATTTTGAAACCTTGATAAAACCATATCAGGCCTACTCAGTTGTTTCAGTGTTGTTTTCCTCTTTTTTCTCAAACCCAGCTCACACTAAGGACATGCCGTTCACCTGTGAGACATGTGGGAAGTCATTTAAACGCAGCATGTCTTTAAAAGTTCACTCACTCCAGCATTCTGGAGAGAAACCCTTCCGTTGTGAGGTAAGATGCACACACTGTGGTCTGGTTCAGACATGACATCCTGTGTTTAGAGAAATCAAGATTGGGCTGAGCTCTGATGGAGACTGATTTCAGTTTGCAGCAGGCTTCAAAATGTGACATAACTGCATCTAGAGTGACCATCTGATTGTATCTGTTAAAACTAAGGCTAGTGCCCCACAGCCAAAATACAGATTTGTACTAGGCCATACAGCTGGAGAACATGATTACCTCACCTTAGATGTGGACTACAAACGTTTTTTCTGAGACAAAACGGCTAAAACAGCAATTGGGAGGTTTGTTGTACTGTTTGCAAATTGTCCTTCAGTGTGTGCACGGATGCATTTGTGTCACACTCTGCTACACAGTTTAAATATAGTACATAACATCCCTGGCTTAAGTCAGATACAGACTGTCTTGTATTTGTTTTTATTTTATTATTGCAAGTAATAATAATATTAATGATAATGAACTTGATTTGTATAGCACCTTTCACACAATAAATGCAGTACAAAGTGCTTTTAAAACAAATTACATCCAGTGCACCAAGTACATCACATGAAAAGACATGCACTTAACATTAAAACATTAATATAAAATGAGATGGAATAATAATGAAACAATAACATGATAAAATAAATGAAAAATTAAAATAAAGTTAAAAATTGATTACATAGAATGCATAAAATCGGTAACACACCAGTAGTTATAACGGCATTCAAAAGAAGTGCTGAGCAGCACAGAGGTACATAGCAAGGTCCCAAATTTCAAAGCTACTTAAATTGTACTTCGTTTGTGAATTGGTGCACTAAAGCCCCTTTTCCACTGGTCAAAAATCCCACAAACATCTGGCTTTCCTCTGCAATTGAAAAGGGTTCAATCAGCATTCACACCTGGGTCAAATGACTCTGCAGTAGATGCAGGTATTTATCTGCTCTGATCGGCATTGATGTAAACACAAACCTGGGTGAACATGCTAATTTTCACCCCCCTTTCCTGCTGTAACGTCTTTTAGAGCACAGACAGTGTAGACAGACGCATCACCTTTCCAGCAGTGCTGTTAAACCAGAAGTACCACAGCTACACTGTGCTCAGAGATGAAAGAGTGAACGCAGCCCTGAACGTCACTAGCAACTCACTCATCCCCCCCTGCATCTTTGTCTATGCTCCTTGCACTTGTGTGTCCTCAGTCCAAACAGAGAGACAAAAACTCGACTGGCAGTGGAAGAAGGGTCAATCGTCTTTTATTAGCGGGTTTGGCCGCATTTTAAAAAAAAAAAAAAAAAACAAAACAAAAAAAAACACTTATACCCACTAATTTTGGTGGAAAGGGGGAATGATAGGAATTCTAGAGCAGAATGCGGCTTGCTTGTCTTTTTGTTCTATCACCCTTTCACATCCTGCTGCTGTTGAAATGTGTGTTTCCTTGTAAAGGTCATTCACATAACATAGAAGACACATGACTCAGCCTTGGACCACAACAGTTCCCAGCCAGACACACTGTTTTCGAAGCAGCCCAAATTCCACGCTTGAATGAGTCTTTCTCCCCATGGTCATGGGTTCATTTACTTGCCTGATCAAAACCCCCTATGTTAGAACCTATATAATGTTTAAATTCTGGAGTGTTGGTAATTATTAGATATTGTTTGTCATAAACACACACACACACCTAAAAGTCACAGTCTGTCTTCCTTGTCCTTTGTAACATATTTATTTTGAACTGAATTCAGTACTCAGCAAGTGATTGGCTGTCTTGAGTAGAGTGACTGAATGTTACAGTTTTGAAGAATTTGCCCTTATGTGCCGTAAAATGAGCCTCAAAGTAGTTTTTACTCATTAGTTTGAGCAGATGTGCCATGTGGTTTGTGAACAACCCAAAATAGTCAGTTTAATTCAGTTGATGTTTTTTGGTGGGGTGGGGGGGTACAGAGAAGTTTAAGTCAAGCCATGTCAAATATTAGCAAACCACACAAACACGATGTTCACCAATAAACTGGAACATAATATAAATGTAGAACTAAATGTTTTTGGAGCTTTGACTGGCCTCTTTCAAGGATGTTATTCAGTCACATTGTTCATCAAGGTTCCTTTCTGCTCAGCGGAGTTAGTAACAGTTGATAATCATAACCGTATCCTGACTCATTGATTCAGAGGAAGGTGACAGATGGGGGTGCTTTACTCCCACCCGAGGCCTGTCCAACCACTTGAATGGAGCATGTGTGTATGGGTGGAGCTGCTCTAATTAAATGTTTGAAGTCCTCCTACACTACAATTATATGCTTATTAAGGGTGTATGTAATGTGTAGACCATCATTTTCCTCAGTGCTCTTACAGAGCAGTGCCGTATGGAATCTGCTAGATTTTTTTTCACTACATTTATTTAGCCAGGTTGTTCCATTGAGGTTGTGAATATCTCATTTTAGTTAACACCTGACCAAGAAAGCCTCATAATTCAAATAGTAGTGTTTGTGTGGTCACATGCAGACAAATAATTGCATTCATTAACCTCATTTCTTATGTACACATGTATCCTGGGCTGGGCTTCCTCATATGCAAAATGGTTAAATCCACTTGTTAAGTCTGACTACAACTGAATTGTCTCAATGAAATGCAGATAAAAATCTTCCACACTTTCCTGCCTAACCTGACGATAACAAATAACCTGCTTTCTTTTGTGCATGTTATGTAGTCTATGTATGTACAGTAGTCACATAACAGCTGTGTACACAGTACTGTTAAGATCACATAACATGTATATGTGCACTTTTGAATGCTCAAAGGAAACAGGAATAGACTTAATATTGTTACTCTCTTAAACTGCTAATGGTTGTTTTCAAGTAAGAAGAGTATGTGAAAGATCTTGAGGCTAATTCAAAGTTTTGATTTGTGTGTCTGTGTGAGTGTTTTTGTGTGCATGGCCTGTGCACTGACCTGCTGTGTGCATGTTATCTGAATGCTTCTGTTGTCTCTGCTATAGAACTGTGACGAGCGGTTCCAGTACAAGTACCAGCTGCGCTCTCACATGAGCATTCACATCGGACACAAGCAGTTCATGTGCCAATGGTGTGGCAAAGACTTCAACATGAAACAGTATTTTGATGAGCACATGAAAACACACACAGGTGAGAAGTTTGGCTGTGAGTTGTAAGTCAATCTATATGCTTACATAGACCAATTGTGCCATTGTATTTTGGTCTGTTGTTATTATTCATCCCAAAAACATCATCAGGAACCTTTTTATGAAGTGAGAACCTAACCTGCCTTTTCACTATAGGCATGTACTTTCCACTTTTAAAGCCCTTTTGACTTAATAAGCTTTTCCACAAATCTGGGAACCTTTGCAGGAACTCAACCAGTTTAGCGACTTAAAGCACCTCTGTTTAAATTTAGTTACTGGGCCATAACAAGTTCCTGTTCCAGAGACAGTTGTTTCCAGTGGCCCAGGAGCTATCCAGTAAATAACCAGTCAAAGAATGACACAACTTGTATACAGGATTCATTCAGATTGCAAGCAAACTACTGGTTGTGGCTAGTTTCAATATTATACTTGGGAATGGAATTTCTTGTGATGTTATTGACATTTAAAGTTATACAGCAAACTTTCCAACCAGTCTGACAGGGATTGGGATGACGGAAAGTGAGGGAATAAGGAAAAACTCACAAGAACAGCGTTTTACGAAGTGTGGTTTAAAGTAGCTAAAATCAGAAAAATACTATTTTGGAGAGAGATGTCTCGCCTCTCTGGTGTTCTCAGTCTTCCCTTATATCTTTGCACATCTCCTTTCCAACATCTATTTAAATATCACTCGGTAGAGAAACAGTAAATTACAGTGAACAGCAAGATAACTCTTCTGCAAAAATGCAAAAGCTACGTTTCATAAAGCAATTATTTATTTTTAAACTTTGCTCGATATACACAGTACATCAGATAGAAATAAAGACATGAATGCAAAAAGTGCCTAAAAGACTTGTTACTAATGTAGGTCCTGAGTCTCTGTCAGTTTACGTAAAAACACGACATATTTCTTTGTTGTCAGATGTTTTTTTTTTTGTTTTTTTTTTTTCTGTTATAAATCTAAATACAGACAGTCTGCAATTCTGAAATGAAAACTAACAAACGAGTGTGTTCCTGAGATCCGTCAGTCAGCCAGCCAGCCAGCTAGTCTCCATGTCCTCTCTAAAAAAGGAAAGACACGGGATGTTGCCAAGATGAACATTATAGTGGTAAGAGCAAAGAGACTGCCCAGTTGTTGTAATGAGAGGGACATTTCACATCAAAGAACAGTCTTGCATATATTGCGGCTCATAATGACTACCCAGACATACTGTATTACATCCCTCTGATTTTCTGTCCCTGCTACTTTGCTATTTCTAAGACCAAACCGTGCAATGAAGTCTGTACGTCCTTCACTGTTTTTCTCAAGCTGTGCCTGTTGTGGGTGGACACACTGCTCTCCATTGGCCCTCACAGTTATATTTGTGATGTGTAATTACACTACCCTCTCCTCTGCCTGCCACTGGAAACCAATTTAGCCTCCTGCAGGAGGAGACACACCCAACCATGCCCTGTAATAGGCAGCACACATGTTAAACACCCAAAGTTGTGTTCACGGCACCGATTTTTCATGAAATCTTGAGAGTGAGTGTAATGTAACAGTTACAGAAGACTATCACATTAGCTGTCACCTTTTGATATTAGTTGGTTTGGAGGAGCTTCACACATAACATGCCAGAATAAGGCACATAGAGAGCACTTCAGCAGCCTGTTAATAGATGGCTGTGTGGGTGGTAGCAGGCACATTCAGTGGCTCCATGGAGGGAGGTTAATGAGAGTGGCATTCCAACTGAGCTGCTGTTGTTCACTTTCACATGTCCTCTCCTCAAAGTGTGAATGGTAATAGCTTCCTGCGGAGTGGGTGGGTTGACAGCAAAGACTCTCAATTCAAGATGGCAACTTATTAGCATTTTTAAAGTAGAGCTGCTGCTCTCTGTAGAGGAAAAAATGGGGAAAAGTTAACTTTGTCATTTGGAGAGCTTTAATGAGTTGATTATTTTAAATTTTGAAATCATCTCATTTGACAGCAAATGATTTGAGTCGGATGCATCATATTTTCTCTGTAAAGCTTTTTGTGAACGGATACAGTGTCTGTCTCCCTCATATGTTGATATCTCGTTTTCTGAATCTGTGCAGGAGAGAAGCCTTTCATTTGTGAGATCTGTGGAAAGAGCTTCACCAGCCGGCCCAACATGAAGCGCCACCGGCGCACCCACACAGGGGAGAAGCCCTATCCCTGCGAGGTGTGCGGACAGCGCTTCCGCTTCTCCAACATGCTCAAAGCACACAAAGAGAAGTGTTTCCGGGTCACCAGCCCTGTAGTTCTGCAGACCAGCGGCCCACCTGTGCCTGTCCGCATCTTTGCCAACACCTTCTCCTCCTCTTCTTCCACCTCTGGCCCCGGCCCCTCAGCTGCCACCCCGGCCACCACCTCAGCATCCCTGGGCCTCAGCCCGACAGGAGGGCCCATGCCTCAGCGGGGCCCTGTGGGACACACATTCTCCCATGTGCAGCTCCACTCAACCCCTTCTCACCATCATCCCCACCCCCCAACAACCCAACAACACCTCTCAAACACACCCCAACATGCCCCACCTCACCCCCACCACCTGGCCGTGCCCCCAGTCTCTCACCTGCCCCCACCCCCTGCCCTTTTTAAGAGTGAGCCCCTAAACCACTGTGGGCACGAAGACAGCAGCTACCTGCACCACATGGCCCCCCCTGACAAGGGTCCTGGAGCCCCACAGCACCACTGAACTATGCTCCAGCACTGCAGGCCCACACCAAACCACGCCTTGTTCCTCTTCTTCACATAGTCCTGCCTCAGTCTCTCAGTTGCAAGGCCCCTAATACAAGGGTACTCCTCTCAAACAGATATAAATAAGTCAAGCTGAACATGCACACCTGTGTATGTGTGAAAGACTCAGACTGAAACACCCTCAGTGCACACGTTATTTAAGTAAGGAACCTACTTAAAAACCCCGATCAACTGACAAAGATTTTTCATTGTTTAGAATTTTTTTTTTCATGAACATTTTCTTGGGAAATCTACAGAAATTATTTCTGTGTGAGTTCTCTCTCTGTACATTGATGGGTGTAAAGTATCTCCTTTTCATCATAAGCTGCTGATGGAATTCATCATATGTATTACCTGGGCTACATGGATCCTAAAAGATCAGTGTGTCATTGAACTTTCGTCTTTATGTCGAGTTGACTTACGGTTGCACATCGGTCCGGACGTTTGCTTTCTGTGCAGGTCCTCCCCATAGCAATACTCAACCTTTCGTCCGCATTGTACTGCAGAGCCTCAGGCCCCACAGGAATGTGTAATGAATGTTGTAACTGGTTCTACCTGAGTCTTTCTCTGTACTAAGGTTGAGGCTTTCTGTCAGAGGGGAAACAGCAGTAGTGCAAGATGCAGTGCCATAGGTTACAGTAAGAAGGGGGGAGGGGGGATTTTTGTAAAGGACATCGGAAAAAAAAGTTTTGTAAATGGTTAGTTGAATCTAGACGTAGTCTGAGATTCATATGGTTAAATGGTGCTTTCCATTCCAGTACATAAAATATTTCTTAATTTTGCTTTTCCATTTTATTTTCAGAAGTGTAATATTACAAATTAACAATGTATTGTGTCATATAGAACATGTCTTGCCGGCCTGGCTTTTCTACAATGGATTTGAGGTTTGACCAGACTATTTTGTGAACAAGAAACTCAATTTATGCAGGACATGCCCTGGGCACACGCAGCCTCACACTTACTCAAGCACACGCAAAAGACAAAGACCATATGGTCACTGATTTACTTACTGTGATCAGTGCAACCTCAGCTTTTCAGTACTGTTGGTCAACAGATGCTTTTAGATAGCAGATGACTGTCAAATACTGCCACTGTGAGGGGCCAGACACATGGCCCCATCAGGATTTACCCCACCTCCCTTCGCTGCTGTTGAAACGATACGGGTTACCATGTTAAAGGTCATTTGACACACAGTATACACACCTGGGACCTTTTTCATCACAGGTCTTAACAGACAATTATGCATATTCCTCTCAGTCTATATTCCACGGTTTGATGTGGGGCGTTTCTGGTTTATTTTTGACTTTTCAACATACTGACACACTTTGATCCACAAAGGCAAAGGCGTCGAAACCTGATGAATGTTGCCTACGCAGAATGATGGCTGCTGAGTCATTCGTGTTTTTTATGTTCTCTGATAATTTGCTCAGTTCTAAGCTAATGAATGGGTCTGTAGTGTAGGTATACTGTTTGTAGCACGTTAGGAAATGTCAGGATAAAGTCCAGTGGTCATACAGTTCTGAATACTCGGAATTCTCTGTATAGATAGGCGTAACGTGAAAAAGTCAGCGCAAAAAAGTACATTTGTTAATGTAATAGCCAATGGTGTGAATGTTATTTGTTGAAAAGAAGCAGAAATGGTTGGCAAGTATTTGGCACGAATTTGGGTTGCTTGGTTGTTACCCCTTCACTAAGTATGATGGTGTATTGAGGAGGAACATTGAGCTGTGAGTGTGTGTGCGAGCATGCGTTAGTCTCTACCTGTCTGTCTGTCTGGTTGTCCCCAGTGCTCTTGTACCAAAAGCTGCTTTTACACAGTGTGCCCCAATATATGTGTACTTGGGGATAGCTGACATGGATAATAGCAGTAATTTAACATCTTTCTACCACTCTAATGGTATTCAGTCTGAAGTGGTTCAGCTCAGTAGTTAAGGATGTTCCTTCTTTGATTTGAGACCTGCGATTATCCTGCCATTTCTGTAGGTCTTACTACCGCTGCATTATTTGCTTATCATGCTGTCCCCATCAGTTTCACTGCTGCTCTTCAGCATTTCGCAGTATGGATCTTTGTCTTGTAATTTTTTTTTTTTTTTTTTTTTTTTTTTTTTTTTTTTAAAAAGCCTTTTTCATTTGTGTGTATTCTCTGCACTTTACTGCTGCGTGGGTGAGGCGCAGGGAAGGGAGGGACTGACAATGCATTGTGGAACAGAGTGCAGTTGTGGCTGCATGGGAAAGGGTGGAGGTGATTACTCTGAGTGGATGTTTTTAGGCAAGGAAAGGAGGAGAATCCTGGATGGAGGCGGTTAGTGTGGAAGGGACCATAGCAAACGAAGGACATTTCTTTAAGTATGTGCTTGAAGTTCATTTCCTGTTTTGTTTTTTTTGTTTTTTTTTTGTTTTTTTTAAAAAGAAATGCCCTTTTGCTCCATTATGGACCTCCCTTCAAAGTGAAAGCGATGTTCCTTTTGCTTTGGCAACTTTACACTAGCCCCTCCAAGCTACGTCTGAAATACATTCTTCTGTTATGTTTGTTCATGGAGTCTGTCTCTCTGCCATGTCCTGTTATGTCTTTCAGTTTGCCGAATGATTCTCCTCCTCCTTTCTTTGTTATATAGAATGCACTTTCTACTAAAAATCTTGGCTAGTTAAGAAAAAATAACATTGTATATTCTTTAAAAGATGTTTTAAAAAAAAATCAATATACTTTTTCCCCTTTGTATTTTTAACCACTTAATGTAGCATTGCGTATTTTATTATTGTATCTGGTACAAAATGTGCAGCTTTATAATGTCCTGGTTTGTCCTTTTTTTTGTATGTTATCTGGAGATTGAGGAGAAGTGAAAAAGTTGGGCCTTTTTTGATAATGTACATTTAACTGACTGCTAACTTTGAGAAGTAAAAATGAGTAGCCATGATTATCACATATTTGTGTGTCTCTCTTTATCTTCAAACACTGCTGGTTCACTGGAAACAAGACAGGTAGTTGAATGTGAAACTGAGAAAAGTAAGGATTGTGCAGAGTGTGTTACTGATAGGTCAACAGGTTCAGTCTCAGGTAAGTTTCACAACAAGCTTTGCTGAAAAGCTTAAATTCCTACGGGCTGTTGCTGCTGCACTGGCTTGACTTGCTTGAGTGTGATTGTTTTACTATTTTAGGGTCACTGGGTTCTTGGCATAACACCTCTGACTGCCGCCGGCTGCACGTGACACTGTAGGTCCAGCAACTGACCTGTTTGCTTGTCACTGCTTTTATCTGACAAGTGAAGTTTCAGGTCCTCTTTGCAACCACTTCCTGTTCTTTAGATGTGACAGCAAGACTTTTTAAATAGAGTTCGTGTTTGTTTTTGCAGATCACGTGAGGGTTCCTCACAGTAAGGTTTATAGTAGTCACAGTCTGTGACCGTGACCTTTTGTGACCTCTGGCGGCGATTCTCCAGTTAGGTAAAGTACAGGATAGTGTTGCTTTTTTAGTCTTCTTTCCTGGAGATCTCTTGTTCCAACTCAAACATCTTTATTAACACAGTGTTCCTCCTCTACAGCCACATTAAGACATTTACTGTTGCTTGAATACCTAAAATGTCGTGTGCTCTCTGTCACCATAGGTAGTTTTAGTGGCGCACAAATGAGTCACATAATCCTATAAGGTAGCAGAGCAGGCCGATGGGTAGAGAAAAGTGTTGAGTGACTCACTCATTGAAGGTGAGTTGGTGGTCAGGTACCGAGGCTCACTTCACGCGCAGAGGAGATAATAACACACCATCTGCACCATCTCCATTCCCATTTGGGTTTGAAAATAGTCAGCCACCCCAGCTGTTAGTCATTACGCCTTGCGGTGTAGAGGAGGGAGGACGCCGCGTCTGTCAGCAGGCAGATAAGGAGAGGAGGGCTTCACACCGTGTTTTTCAGGCGTGCGTTCGGTGCTATGGAAGTTGCTGTGTGGGTCATTAATCGCAGTGTATTTGCAGGGTTTTATCTAGACAACTGTCTTCGCAGAGGAGCGATCAGCCAACATGAACTCCCTCGCTGTGGCGCTAATATTTCACTGTAGTTAACAAATGGAAACACCACATTGTTTCAGACTTGAAATGATTATTGCTTTTGACACACTTTATAAATTTTATTTCCAATCAGCCTCTTGCAGCTTTATCCTCATTCCTCATGTCTCCCTTACAAAAGAGGTCAGAGGTCAGTAAGGCCACTGTTGATGAATCAGTGTTTTTCCACTGTTCTAATAGTCACCCAAATATAGACCATACTGTTAAACAAAGGCCTTTCACGAATAGTTCATAGACAGCAAATGGTCTGTCTGTTTGGAATAGCAGTTATTCAGATATTTACCTGTTGCCTACAGTTACTGCCATGCACTGTGACATCCCAGAAATCAGGCTCCAAACTGGGTTAACTCCAAAATTAAAAATACAAAATCTGCGGATTAGACCTTTTCTTATAGAGCTGTCACAACCAGTCATATTTATTCTCGCCTTTTGTAAACGCTCCGCTGGAAAACATGAGCGGCCTACATTAGATCAACTGTAGACGAGAAGCGAGAAGATCTGCGGAAATATTGAAGAAGCAGAATATTTACTGCACGTCCTGCTGTCTTTCTTTCTTTCTTTCTTTCCTGTCCTCCCATAGAAACCCCCACCCTCCTCCCCTCTGCTCTTGAGAGTGTCATGAACGCGCTCAGTAGGCTGCTATTAAATGGGCGGACTTGTACGCGCGGTCACGTCCACAGCTGCTCCGCTGGTTCTGGCTGTCACATAAAAGTGCACGTCCCGGCGGCCGAGCGGCGGAACTCTGTCTGTACTTTCTGCGAGACCGGATCGGAACAGAGGGACACTGTGGACCGGAACCAGCACCGGTGATACATTTATGCATTTCTTTTTTTAAAGACAAAATCTAATCTGCAGGATCTCAGCCTTTATCTACTGTATGCAGGCGCCCTGCCACTGTTGTTGATGTTGCTATGAGAAAGTAGTTGTTTACTTCTGAATTGTGCTCTAGCCTAAAAATAACTCAAAACGTGTCCTCTGAAGTTTAAAAGTGGACTTGAAATGTGTTTAACAGCAAGCTGAGCTATAGTAAAGTCATCTTTTACATTTTGACATTTTTGTACTTATGTCTTATTTTTTGTCTCAAATGGATTTCCTGAATAATCCTGTAGTAGTGTGACTCGGTAACCTACTTCTTGTAGCTGAACGAATTTGCCAGATTAATTAGATGATTATAAAGTTATTATAAGGGCTCTCGGGTATGAGGCTTTTTAAAGTAAAGCGGCTTCACTTTAAAGCTGTCTCCTGCAACTCGGCGTTCATTGTGTTTTTCTTCACACAGACCAGACACCGACAGAAAAAACACATCCTCACAGCTGGAAGGCGCCTGACTGGATCAGGGAAACACGTGAGGTCATTGCTGCAATCTTCGACAATCCAAACAAGGTTTGTAGGCAGAAGCCCGTGCAGCCTGCAAGGCATGCACACTGTCTTGTTTTTCATGTGAAATATAGTTGCTCTATTTGCTTGCTTGTAGTAGCATGCAGAGACCAATTCTGCCTATAATCATTTCACCCCACACCCCCTCCTCCTCCTCCTCCTCTTCGCTCCTTACCTTTATAAAAAAAAAAAAAAAATTTTAAAGTCCCACAGTTGTTCAGAGACATGTGTTGGAGGATGCTGCCTCCTCTGGGCTGAAAATGCTGCTGGTTGGCTGCTTTGCTCTTTATAAGTCTTTACCTTTTAAATTTGTTATGCCTATTTCTTATCTTAAATCTGTATTTGGTTCTGTTTTGCCTCCACCCCACCCCCTTTCCTCCTCGTCTATTTATGCAATAATGTTTCCCAGAAAGCTCCTCGGTAGCCTCCACCTCACCGTGGTCTGCCTGGCGTGGGATGCTGGAGAGTGGGAGAGCGGGAGAGGAGATTTTATGCCACTTGGCAACAGTAAGAGTTGTGGCATAGTTAATCATGGGGGATTCAATCTTCAACTGCTGTTATGTCCCACCCCACCCCCCAGGAGAGGAGGAACCCCGCAGGTCCAAGCGCACAGAGATCATGGCCTCCCATTCATCTAACATCTCCTCCGACAAGCGCTTCCTCATCTTCTTTGACTTTGATGAGACCATCGTGGATGAAACCAGCGACGACATGGTGGTGCAGGCCGCCCCGGGTCAACACCTCCCGGAGTGGCTGAAGGACACCTACCAGCCCGGCCGCTACAACGAGTACATGCAGCGCGTCCTGGCCTACCTGGCGGAGCAAGGCGTCACCGAGAGCGACATACGCAGCATCATTGAGAAGATACCGGCCACCCCCGGCATGCTCACCCTCTTCCAGTTCCTCCGCACCCGGCCCCCGAAGGACTTTGAGGTGGTGCTGGTGTCAGATGCCAACACCTTCTTCATCGAGTCCTGGCTCCGGCGCACCGGGGCCCGCCAGCTCTTCCATCGCATCTTCGCCAACCCGGCCACCTTCAACAAGGACGGGCGGCTGGTGATGAAACCCTTCCACTCCCACGACTGCCAACGGTGCCCCGACAACATGTGCAAGCAGGTGGTCGTCAGGGACTATGTGGCCCGCAGGACGCAGGAGCGGGGCCGCCCCTATCAGAGGGTGTTCTACGTGGGAGACGGAGCCAACGACTTCTGCCCGGCGCTTTCCCTCGGGCCCCGGGACGTGGCCTTCCCACGGCGGGACTTCCCCATGCACCGGCTGATCACTGAGACCCATGAAGCCATGCCCGGGGAGTTCAAGGCGGTCACGGTGCCGTGGGTGAGCGGGGAGGAAGTGGTGCAGCGGCTGAGGAAGCTGGTGGCAGAGTAGAGGGTCACACACAAACAGAGGAGTCGATTAAGGGGCCAGTTGACAATTTTAGTCATATTCTCAGGTAAAATAGTCCCAGGAACTAATGTTTGAGACAATAAAATTATTTACTGTCTGTAAACACGTGTCTGCCAGGTCTCCAGCCTGCACATGCCTCAGCCCAGCTTCTCACCTGGTCCAGAGGCCTCTCCAAGAACAGAGACTCGGTTTATCAGCTCATGAGCAGGTTAATGATTATGGAGACCTGCCATCTTCACCGGAGCTGAGGAAATCAATAACAAATCCAGTGCTTTGTTATAAACAGCATTTAGAAGTAGACTAAAGGACTTTGCATTTACATAATAAATCTCCTTCACTGGGATAGCCTAACATTTAGAAGCATTCCTCATGGTTTTAGGAGTTAAACTGGGCCAGTAAGGAAATCCCTGTAAGTAGGCTAATAACCTAAATAGCAATATTTATAAATGTAATGAACACTTGTTAACCAAGTGACTCGTTGCTCTTGAGTTACAATTATGAGTGTGTTTTCTTACTAAATGCACTTTTTTGAAACTTTTATGAAATATGTAATTAAAGTGTCAATAAATGAAATCACACTGCCATCTGATGGCAATGGGGATTGCAATAGCTCCACAAAATTTGTTTGTCAGAAAATATACAGTATGTCGAATGAAAAATGTATGAATATGTTTTAAGAGTGTGTGTGTTTGGTTAACTTGTCTATTGGTCTGTCTTTGTTGTGTAGGCCAGGCCTACTGAAAAATATATATTAACACCAGCAGGAATAAAGCCATCAACTGAAACCCTGTGTCTGATTTTATTATCAAACCTCCTCAACGTCCATGTGAACTCATTCCGGACCCTTACACTGACAGCATTCATGTACTTCTGCCAAAAAAAGGCCACGTTTGATATTTTAACATTAGCACAAGAAAATCATGTTTCTTTCTACTCTACTGAAATTTTAGTTATTAGCACACATATCATGCATAACACAAATGTGTATCACTTAAACTTGAAACAGACAATGATCAAACAAGATTTTGAAACCAAATGCTGAACTAAAGACCTTAAAGAGATATAGAACCTCAACTTATGGTCAAAACATTATTATAGTTTTCCACATATTGGGCTTCTATAGTCTTTCCGAAGAGTCCAAATGGTCTTTTCTGTGCATACTGTCTCTTCAAGTAGGTACGTCTCTGTCTGTGAAAATAATACTTATCATACCAAACTCTATTAAATGATGGTTTAATGTTTATAAAGCTTTTATTTTTGCATAATTTTAAAAGGTTGTTCTGAAGCAGAGGGCTCAGTTGAACTAACTAAAATTCTGGTTTCAACTGTCTATTATAAATGTCAGACAATTGGAGAGTTCATGAGTATTTAGTGCCACCTGATGGTCATAGTGCATAACTACACCTCTGTCTTATTTAATAGCTTTATTGTGAAAGTGTTACAAAAACAAACAAAAAAACTGTAATCGTGGCATGTGCAGAAGTATAGGCACCCTACAAAGTCAGTATTCAGTAACCCCTCACCCCCTTTGGTAGATATCACAATATTTTGCACCCAGCTTAGAGTCTTAACAGTCTTGATTGGTGAATCTCCATCCACTCTTCCTGTAGACCACAGGTTCTGAGATATTTTATATTGTCTTGCATCTGTGTAAGATCTGACCATAGATTTTCAGCGATGTCCAGGTCAGAGGACTGTGGGGGCCGTTACAAAAACTTGTGTCTCTTGAAGTAGTTCACGGTGGATTTTGAGTTCTGCTTTGTTGCGGAAGCCAGCCTCTTTTCAGTTTCGCTTTCTGGACTGACTGCAGGACATTTGCACCTGAAATTTACTGATATTTAGTTGAATCTAGTTTTCCTTCTATCTGTGCAATGTTCCCTGTGTCACTGCTTGCAACTCAACTCCATAGCAGAATATTTCCACACCCATGTTCAATAGTTTGCCTAAACATTTGCACATACCACACTTACTGTTTCATTTTTTTCTGTTGGTTAAGAATAGCAGTGCATTTACATTTATAATAATAATAATAATAATAATACATTTTATTTAAAGGCGCCTTTCTTGGCACTCAAGGACACCGTACACAGTTACACAAATTGATTTTAAAACACATTAAGAATTAATTAATTAATTAACAACAATAAAAATGAAATATAAAAAAATAAAAACAATACAAAAGTTTAGATTTAGATAAATGTTTTTAAGGTCTGTTCGCTGCAGAGAATATATTTAGTGCTTATCACTTCTAAAATCAACAAAACATGTAATCTGCCCAGAGATTATTACGACCGTGTCGAGCAGTCTGCCTGTAGTGCACAGCTATATCAGTGGGGGTGCTGGTGAGTCTTGACGTTGAATGCTCGTCGCCCTCAGGTCAGTAGAACAAGAAAGCCGGAAGTAGTATCCCATGCGCATGGCGCTATTTGGGAAATTATTTATCTTCTGAATACATCCCCAACTTTATCTTCTTCTGAAAATAATATTTTCCGACTACATTACAACATAACACAGGTAAGTGCATTTTGCAGGTTGCAAGTTATAGCTCGGCGCTGTAAGTTGACTATAACGCTGAACAGCAACGTAACTGAAACGTCGTCCACAGGTCATTCATTTCTTTGCTTGTTAGCAGGCTAGCATGCTAGTTTTTGATTAACTACTTGGCGAAATACTTCGCCAAGTAGACGAGCATGTAGTAATTGAAAACTTCTCAGTGAAACGAAATATTAGGCTAAAAACTTCAGCCGTCGGAAAGCACCTTTGACTTAGATAAATAGCCAAATTAAGTTTGACCAATGGGCATATTTTGCTCAAGCAAAGTTAGCGTTAGCTTCGGTGGGAAGGCACCTACATAACGTCAGTCATCACCGGCATTTGATAAACAACTAAAATCAAATTTATATTGCATGGCAAAATTTGGATCACACGAATATAACAAACGTTGTTTGTGGCTACTGACTCACTCAATAACACTTCACACGTTTAGGTCGTTATAATGTCGATATAGTTTGTTGTTTAACAAACATCATCAAACAAGTTAGCAGCGAAAAGCTTCAGTTAAAATAGTTCATTGCAAATCCTCATTGCTGAGAAAATAAGTTAAGGCTACAAAGTTTTAATTGCAATATGCTGAAATGTCATAAATGTTATGTAACGCTGAACGATACTAATATATTGGCTGTAACAGTGACTCACTAACATGAATACTCATTAACACAAAACTCCGGTCTCAGGTCTCTACAAGATGGAGGCTGATCTGTATGATGAGTTTGGAAACTATATCGGTCCAGAGCTGGACTCTGACGATGATGAAGATGATCTGGATGCAGAGGACAGAGATGTTGATGAGGTAAGTTTCAAACTCTGTGTGAACGGTTATTAGTAGGTAATACTTAAAGTTTGTTTATGCAGTATTTGTGCACACAAAATGGTAATAACACTGTTCTTGTGCAGGGCGATGAGGATGATGACGATGAACCGGCAGATGCTGATGATGATGTCCCAGGCATGGAGGTGGTCCTGCATGAGGACAAGAAGTACTATCCTACAGCAGAGGAAGTTTACGGGCCTGAAGTGGAAACTATCGTCCAGGAGGAAGACACACAACCTCTCACAGGTTGGAGACAAACAAAAGTGTAATATGTATTTGCAGAGTCACTATGAAGGATGTTGTATGATTGGTGTTAAAACAGCTGAAGTCAAAATATGCTGTTAAGTAAATACACAATCAATAGTATTTTCTGTCTACTCTCTCCAGAACCCATCATCAAGCCTGTGAAGAACAAGCAGTTCACCCTGATGGAGCAAGAGTTACCTGCCACTGTTTATGATATGGAGTGAGTATTCTAAGTGGTTTCCTGTTAATACGGATGTATGTACAAGTTTGAAGATTCATATGTTGATCCAGAATGTACGCGAGTGTGTTTGCCATGTGCCGCTTCAAGCTGTGACATCCCTCCTCTCCTTTGGCAGATTCCTTGCAGATCTGATGGACGGTCCTGAGCTGATCCGTAACGTCACCCTTTGTGGTCACCTTCACCACGGCAAGGTTAGAGCTGCCTCCGGCTCAGTTTCTCTTTTAGCTGTGTGTTTCTAGTCAGGGCTCTTCTGCGGCTGTTTGCCAAAGAGAGCATATGTTGCTAAGATGAAAAATTTAGGAGCACAGGGATGTTTTGGAGCATATGCTAATAACATGGCTGCACTTTAGACTCATCTGTGACTTGTAGGGACCTAATGGATTTGTTTATTCCGTTCAGACCTGTTTTGTGGACTGCCTGATTGAACAGACACATCCAGAAATCAGGAAGAGAGATGATGTGGACGTGAGTGTTGTTTCTAATAATTCAATCAAATTTTCCCTCTATTACACATTCATTCTGTATGAGTCAGCAGAGATTAACCTGATTCTTTTTTTCTTTTTCTTTTTTTACTCTTTCAGCTCCGATACACAGACATTCTCTTTACAGAACAGGAGGTGAGAGTTTTGATTGAACTGTTGCATAATGATCCTAAAATACACTGGGTTACCACATTTCAGAATGGCAAGGGATTGTAAAAATGGAAATAGATCAACGACAGAATGCAGTTTCATTTGACAAGTTGACTTAGTCTTTTAAAGAGGGGAGGAGACTTTAAAATGACGGACTTGTGTTTCCTTTCCCGCAAAGGTGATTTTTGTCTTTGTTCTTTTTCCATAGAGAGGAGTTGGTATCAAGAGTACCCCTGTCACGATGGTCCTGCCAGACTCCAGAGGCAAATCTTACCTTTTCAACATCATGGATACACCAGGTATTGCCCCTCAATGGGATGCTTTGTTTGCTGAATGCATGTTCAGAGGTTTTGGTCTAGAGAAGGATCATGTTTGAAAGTGATATAAAATCTTGTGTTTCTCTCAAAGGCCACGTAAACTTCTCTGATGAGGTCACATCTAGCATCCGGATCTCAGATGGTGTTGTCCTCTTCATAGACGCAGCAGAAGGAGTGAGTCACCTTTTTTTTTCTTTTTTGATGTTCTCCCAATCCGCCACTCTCTCTACACATAGGTGGATTTCTTCAGCCTACCATATAACCCCGACCTCTGTGTGTCTCTGCCCAGGTGATGCTGAACACAGAGCGTCTGATCAAACACGCTGTTCAGGAGCGTATGGCCATCACCATCTGCATCAACAAGGTGGACCGGCTCATCGTGGAGCTCAAACTGCCTCCCACCGATGCTTACTATAAACTGCGCCACATTGTGGATGAGGTCAATGGTTTGCTCAGGTAATACTGGAAACCCATGACACCCACTGTGTCTGAGAGTGTGAATGGTTCCATGTGATACTGTGCACTTATTTCAGTAGAAAACGTTAGGACATTGTTGTGACGCACGATTAGTCAGTTAAGGTTTGTCGATTTTCTCTGCTCTTTCCTAAAGCTTGACGTTGATGAGAAAACCTTTATTTTTAACTTATTTTTTGTCATTGTGACGTTAGAGTAGCAGCTGCACTGTTGATAATGATTTTTACATTTGGTTTTCTCACAAAAAATGGGAGCAACATCTTAAATCACCAGCACACACGTCCACTGTAGCAAAATCAGACACACAGGACTCTACAGTTGGTGACTGGTCACTTCTTTTGCCTTTCAGCACGTACTCCACAGATGAGAATTTGGTGGTGTCTCCTCTCCTTGGAAATGTGTGCTTCGCCAGCTCTCAGTACAGCATCTGCTTCACCCTAGGGTCCTTTGCAAAGATCTACTCAGACACCTACGGTGAGATAACTCTTCAGCACATATACATCAGCAATGGACTGGAACATCCTCTCCTTTTCATGCCTATTGCACTAATCTGTTTTAATTAACTCTGTTTGGGTCTACAGGTGACATCAACTATAACGAGTTTGCCAAGAGGCTCTGGGGAGACATTTATTTCAATCCCAAAACGTGAGTAACTAATTTGGATTTCAACAGAGTGCAGCAGATGCTGAGCCAGTGTCTCTATTCTCCTCTTCTAAAAGATACTGTGCAGTGATTACCTGCTCTTCTCTTTTCAGTCGCAAGTTCACAAAGAAAGCTCCCAGCAGTAACTCTCAGCGCAGCTTTGTGGAATTCGTTCTGGAGCCACTCTACAAGATCCTTTCACAGGTTGGACACGTCTAACATCATTTTCTAACGGGTAACAAGGCAACAATAGCTAGCTCAGCACCCGTGGGCCCCCATCAGGCCTGGGCTGAGTTGCAGAAGTCAGTGTGTAATCCTCACGTCAAATCCTCTTTGTGTCTAGGTGGTTGGTGATGTGGACACGTCTCTCCCCCGAGTTCTGGATGAGCTGGGGATCCACCTGACTAAAGAGGAACTGAAGCTGAACATTAGACCCCTGCTGAGACTGGTCTGCAACCGCTTCTTCGGAGAATTTACCGGTATGGCTTAATTTGTTTCTGAATGTCCTTCTTTATTTTCTGTGTGGTACTGTTTTAGTATTTAAATC